>NC_074677.1:9790848-10090848 GCF_029448725.1 Salvelinus fontinalis
TCCGTCACCGGGGAGCGACATGGAGAGGAAACAAATTTGCTTGATTTATGCTCTAGAGGAGCAGTGGATGTATTTAACGATCTGCCATGTTGTTTGTGTCATGTGCAATTGGCTGATCCTTCGCTGCTGCTTGCTCAGTCTGCAGGACTGAAAATAGATAGGGTCATGAAAATGCATTAGAACTCTCTGAGATGTTTTCAAGGATTTTTCCAAAGCCACTACATTTGAATAGCAACCAACA
This sequence comes from Salvelinus fontinalis, assembly GCF_029448725.1. Taxonomy (NCBI): domain Eukaryota; kingdom Metazoa; phylum Chordata; class Actinopteri; order Salmoniformes; family Salmonidae; genus Salvelinus; species Salvelinus fontinalis. The sequence goes on from NC_074677.1 coordinate 9,791,090, forward strand.
GATGTGAATGGATTTAGTTCCTATTACTTTAACAATATGCTTTCCAAAATCATAGGATCACCAAGTATACTAGGCAAGATCTTTATGGTTATGTAGAGGTTGTCCAGACAACCATCATGGTTGGAGATCTGGATATGAGTCTATAACTATAAAAGAGTACAGCATGTCATAGCATTGAATAAAAGATTTAGTCATTTGCTAATGATTTTAGCATCAGCACTTTGATCGTATTGCCCTTTTCTAGAATGAGGAAATGAAGTAAAAGACATTCCTGAAACTAAGCAAAACTCACTAAACAGAATATCGATGATTTTAATTGTGTTTAGTTGAAGTGGATGTAATTATAGTGTGATAGATCATAGTCAAGCTGCGAATACAGCTATTTATTGGCAATAATGACAATAACGTTTATTGAAAGTACATTTAAACTTCTTTACAATATGATGGTGATGATTATTATTATTCACACCAAAATCAAGTAGTTTTTTTACCGTAAAAATGATTATTCAAGGATCAAAAGCTAAATCAAATTAGCAGCAGCTTATTATTAATTCTGCATTTAAAGACCTTTAACAAGACTGCAAACCTCTTTGTGCTTTTGCTTTTTATCTCTGGTGGAATGCAGATAATCCTAATAAATTAATACAGCCTCACAGAGAGAAATATGAAGCCTGCCAGTAAATCCTGAATTTATTATATTCAAGAGCCCTGGTAACAGCTGAGCAGGGTGAGGTTAGAAATATTTGATTTTGATTCAACAGCAGATCAAAGCAGAGAAAATCACACCAACCGTTATGGATGCCGCATATTTGTGAGCTCCCTTCTCCAAAAATACATAAAAAATATACACCCTTAGTGGGAGACTCTTGGAATGTAGGTTAAAACTACAGCTAAAGCTACCATTCATATTCCCACAATTAGTTTTGAGGTGTGAAATGTCATTCTCGAGTTTCCTAGACATTTTGACTGGCTGTGTTACAAAGCATTGGCCGAGACACAGAGGGCGTGGAGAGATTACTACTCCTTGGTGGTAACCATGTGTCTACAGTTGTCTTAATGGAATCAGGTTGGCCATTTCCTTATGTTGATGATTGGCATTAGACAGTAGTAGACTGTACTTAGAAAAACAGTACACAGGTTCATTGAATGGATGCAATCTCCTAAGTGCCATTTTGTCCTAAGAAGTGCCATCTCTCACAATTTGCTGGAATGACATCACTCAGCCCTTTCTGCCTTACTGTATACTTCCTGTGTATTTCTCAGTGTATTGTATTACAGGACATCACTGGTTTGGAGGACAATATTTCCCCTCTGTACTCTCACCTCCTGGCTTTTTAACATTAGTCTATAATCGAGTTTCCTTCCCTGCAAATCCATCTGTACATCTTGTTTTTGTTCTCCCTATGATGTCCATAGAGGTTTATTATCAAAAGCCAGATGCAACGTCTGACATAGGAAATCAAGGCCATTTTTCTGATGGGCTTTGTTATAGCAGAAGCAGTGGATCAAAGGACTGAAAGCATCGCTTAAGCGCCAATGACAGAATCATTTATTGTATTGCGTTTTAGTGGAAATTTCACTTATTAACTACAAATGACTTCCTCAATGTGGTCTAATTCCTTGTAAAAAGCACCATGATTGTATGCTGACGTTGACTAGTCGGAGTGCATTTTATTTCTCCCTGGTAATGTTATGTTTTATGTTTTACTAGACTTTGACTCTCCAAAATACTTTAAGGAGTACCGTTTCATCTCCGCAATATAGTGCATTAGCGCATTTTGGCCGTAGGGAGACTGTAAAGCTCCCAGCTTCTCTCGGCTTTGACATATTAGATGATTTACGGGTTCTAGGCAATGCAGGTCTTTGAACAACATAGGTCCCTCTAAAGCCAACTCTTCAGTCTATTTTGGGGATGGAAGTGAGCAATTTTTTACATTCAGCTTGTCAACATGTTAAGATGTACTTGATAGTTGATACTGTACTTATTTCACGTTGTCCAATCTTTAAGAATCTGAAATATACTTTTGTTCAAAGTAAAGTTTGTGGACGTTTTCCCAATCTGTTCCCTAATCCTCAAATAGAGAAGTTAATTAAGAAAATAATCTCCTTCCAAATTGATGAGCCTCAGATAACTGTGGGCGATTCATACACATGCTTCCTCAAGTTACTTTAATGGTCTTTGACAACTTTTATTGAAACCAAAATTGAGAAAACGTCAACTTGCAAAATGCACAGTACACCAAGAAGGCCGTATCTGCTATATTCAGATAATTCAATCATTGCTTTCCCCTCTCTTGTTCTCACCCCATTAGTTTCAGAAAAGTATGAGTCTGGCACTCTGGCACTCAGTGAGGGTGTGTGAGAAAACAATAGGTGAGTAAGAAGAACACTGACGTTATGTTAAAGCTACAGGATTGCGTTGAGAATCAGTCCCTTCGCACTTCGCTTTTAGTCAGTTAGACTGGATTCTTTTGCTGTTTTCCTCGTTCAAGTTTTTAGATTTTGTTTGGAATTTCAACAGCTGCTTCTCTTGCTCAGTCACAGAGTATGCTTGCACAATTCCTCTGCACATTCTAGTTCTTGTATAGAGAAGCGAAGTAGACTTGTTGTGACATCACTCACAGTTAATGTGAGAATGTAAAGTTGTGGCCGGTTGCCCTGCAGGATAGGTTAGAAATGTATGAATAGCTCACTGCTCTTTCAGTTCCTTTGCAAGCAGATCATGTTTAGCCCTAGCCTGTGTTACTTTAGCCTCCCTACAAGAGAGCATGTTCCTGTATTGCTGGAGGGCTAGAGCCCAAGGGGGCCAGGGTGGTTTGTGAGCAAGGACAAGGTTTCTTAGAAATAGTATAGAGTAACCTCGAATGATTAAGGTTCTGGGTAGGGTAAGCTGATCTGAGATCTGTGCAATCTAAGGACGACTTTTAAACACTACAGGTTTTCACTCCTCAACAGGAAATGCTCAGTGACATGTTTATGGAGATCCCATTGAACTTTGTGTCCAGGAATTTCATTCAGACTTGAAAAAAGGGAGTTAATATGAAATCTAAACCTTAAATACAGTGAAATGTACATGAAACGACTGTGTATGAATGTGGGGACTCTTATGCCTTGATTCTTAATGGCACACACACGCACCAGGTGAATGAAAGCTGTGTGTTTGTAAGACTTTTTAGGCTAATGCCAGTTCTGATTTAAGAAGTGGTTGCATTTTTATGACTCAACATGCATCTTACTTCCCACTGGCTGTTCCAAACCACACACGCCAATCCTTATTTTATGTTCTTTCACATTTGTTACGTTTTATTGGACCCAAGGCATCAAGTTGTTGACTTTCAAGTCAGAATGTAAACAAGAAGATGGCAGATGTATAAAGTGGATGCACAGGCTCTGAAAAATATTATCATAATAGACACAAACGCTAAAGGAATCTGCACACAGAACAGTTGGCGACAAAAGAATGGTAGTAGTTTTATTGTCCATGTTAGAGTTCCCCTGTCTTTCTTATACCCATTGTACCAAGAGATTGAGAGAACACCTATTTATTCTACTCAGACTATGTGTCTTAAAACAATGGCCCTAGTTCCTATTTTCCAATTATCCAACTATCAACATACAATAGAATTAACACTTTCCATATAGTAAAACATTTAGACATTTACCATTGTCTTTAAATTACGTGACTAACCTCATCTTATCACGGTTACTTTATAGCAGTAAATAAAGAAAATATGAATTGTAATAAAATGTCTAAATGTATTGTCGTACAGACATTTTATAGATGTTAATTCAAGCTTGGCAGTACATTATGTAGAGTAGTATGTAGAGACAGTACTCATTTTCAACCTAGTCTATCACTGAGCTTTTCTCCACTACAAAGACTTTTGTGACTTCTGTACATAATTGGTTACCACTCTTTTATCTTATTATCTGTGTGCGCATCATTATTGCAGTCATCACATTAGATTATTTCATGCATAATAAACAGATTCAAACTGTGTGCCGGGTAATTAGTATGTTAGGATATGTGCCGCGATATGAGCTTTGCTTTTCTAATGATCCTATTGTTCCTTCTGTCTCTGAAAAGTGTGAGTTACTGATACAAATTTGGCATGGTTGAATAAGCAATGAATTTCATCATACCGTTTTCTTTCTCTATACTTTGCTCTTCTTGGAAGCTCCAGCAAATAGAAAAAGATACTAAAGAAATATTACAGAGAGCGATAGGCATGATTTGATTCTGGTTTCTGGTAGATAGATATTAGTCAATTTAAATCACAGATGTGCTAGAGTCCATTCACAAAGAAAGAATCCTTTGACATTTTATGTGTTGATAGCTCCACTCTGGTCTGTGGAATTTGCAATGCATTGAACTGCATGGTTTTGATACAGGTTTGGAACTCCTTGGCAAGTTACGGCCCAGTGGCTTAACACTAAACTGACTTTTAGAATGATTACTTTCGGATGATTGTTGGCAGACATGTTAAGGTTTTTAGGAAGAGAAGAGTACAGTTCTCTGTAGAGGTCTAACAGACAAAAAGACGTGGGGATTTTGGGCCTGCTGATAACAAATCAACTCAAATCAAACTGTATTTGTCACATGTGCCGAATACAACAAGTGTAGACCTTTCCGTGAAATGCTTACTTACAAGCCCTTAACCAACAGTGCAGTTCAAGAAGAGTTAAGAAAATATTTACCAAATAAACCAAAGTAAAAGATAATTAAAAGTAACACAATAAATTACAGTAACGAGGCTATATACTGGGGGTACTGGTACCGAGTCAGTGTGCGGGGGTACAGGTTAGTTGAGCTAATTTGTACATCAGCTTTGTCAACAGAATTTTAGCTAATGTTTTCTATTTTCTGCACTCTGCACTGTACTCATCTTGTCATGAATGATTGGATGAATAATCTATAGGAATGAAAATAGGGATTTTATATCCTCTTTTCCCCCTCTTGTGGTAAATATTTTATTTTTCCCATGGTGGGGTCAATTCAAATTGAAGGGAGTAAACTGAAAATAGTTTCATTCCAAAACGCTATATTTTTATTTTCAGAAATGTTGGTAAATTAGCTTTTATTGTTTAAAGAAATTGTTAAAGAGATTTGTGTGACTTTTCACTGTCTAATCATGGCATGGGGTTGTTCAATGACAGACATGTATTTGTTTAAAATCTATCTCTTGATGGTTTCATTTCAGAGAGACAAATCATTTTACTAAATCTTATATCCGCCTCACTCTCAGAGAAATAAGTAGTCCTGCTAGGTTTTAGCCAATGCTCTGAGCCAGAACGACTTACAGTGAGTGCATTCATCTTAAGATAGCTAGGTGAGACAACCACATATCACAGTCAAATATACAGGATGCGAACCATTCCATTCCACCTAAACAACAGATATATAGCATTTCTCGGAAAAACACATTTTACTACACATCTAAAATATTTTAATTAAACGTCTGAGAACAGTCGTATTTGACACACATACAGAAGGTATGAAGGTATCCATAAGCAATAATTTCTGATAAAAAAAACTGAAATGTGAAAAATTGGTGGATATAGCATTTTGGATATAAACTCTTATTCCATTCTAAAAAAAAAAAATGTTTTCAATGACTTCTGAATACATGAAACGTCAAAGCTATTTATTTTTAAGCTTTTCGATTTCTAAATGTTTTATTCAAATCACTTTCAGAACTGACTGCCTTAAATTCGAATTGACCCCAACCCTGATTTTCCCTAATGCATAACACACAAAACACTGATAACCAGCCTATGAACATAGAGGTTTTCTCCAGATGCTTTGATGAGCAACTACATGCATTTTCAATGGCCATAAAAGACCACATATACTGTTTATATCCATTTATAAAACCCCACTGCAAATTGTTTATAACCTCCCTGCAACCTGCTCCACCACTAACTCATAGTAACAATAGACTTGTTTAGTTTCATCATAATTCATTAGGTGGTTTGGACGGGCCTGTCATGGCATCATCTGGACACCCAGAACCAAATTTACAAGAGACTAGTCATATCAGAACATTAACAGGTTTAATGCCTGTGGCTGATCCAGCGAGCTTACCAGAGTCATAACCACATAACCGCCTGTCTCCACCACCATGCCATTCTAAAGACAGTGACTATTGACCAACCAACCAACCTGCTTCCTCAAGGTCAGAGTTGAAACAGGACACCTATAACGAGCAACAGTGGGTTCACAAAAGGCACAGCAACGTACACTGGAGAACACTAGACTATGTCACCTAATAGTGAACCCCTGTCCTCCGTCTTCCACTTGACTTCAGCCCCCCCCCCCCGCCACTTACTTTAAATATCTCATTTTATAATGGTGTCCCTCAAAGGGTTGATGACAGCTCTGTGCTAAAAGTGAAATGTAAACAGCTGCTGTGTAGCGTAGAGCGACCGCTGTGGGGCTGAACACGGCAGCCAGTGGGTCTGTGGTTCGCTGTCATGTCGGCAGTAGAATGACAAGGCCTAAGGTGAGGTGAGATGACTTTCCACACCGCCAGAAGTTCTGGCAGTTCTGTTCGGTGTCTGCCCGGTCAAACTCCCCTGTGGCAAATACATGGCACACTCCCTGGGTTGGCTCGGGCCAGGGTCAGTTATATGTAAATGGACATTGTAGCCCCTGAGCGCTGATCTGGGGTCAGGTGTGTTTGTTTAATCTTAATGAGTAAGGTTAGGGATCGGGAAGGGAAAGCTGATCCGAGACCAGCGCTGTGGAACTGTCTGTCAGTACAGCGTTTTCTGGAGGTGAGATGTCCCCAGTAAAGAGCAGGATGGTGTAGGATCACTTGCACCTTCGTCTTGATTCCAGTGTGTGTGTGTGTGTGTGTGTGTGTGTGTGTGTGTGTGTGTGTGTGTGTGTGTGTGTGTGTGTGTGTGTGTGTGTGTGTGTGCGTGCGTGCGTGCGTGCGTGCGTGCGTGCGTGCGTGCGTGCGTGTGTGTGTGTGTGTAACAGCCATTTAACAGGCTGGCTGTTGTCCCTGGTTTCCTGCTGTGGTGGTATTTATAAACGGTTGAAGACATTTAATACAGATTGCAGCACACCTCTCAGCTTTCCCTGTTCTCTTAAATACATTTTGTACTCAGAAACATACAGACAAGCACATACATGAAACATCTATCCAGAGTTTGAAATGAGCTGGTGCACACTGGTACTGATTACCGGCACCTCAAATGTTCTAATGCTTGAGTACCAGCACATCTTATAGAATATTGCTTCTAAAATATTGACCCTTGTACAGCTAAATTAAAACAGTATAAAACATTTATGACCTATGTGCTTCAGATAGGGTTAACCTTTTCCTTCCTACTTAGAGAAAGAGAGAGGAGTCTGGAAAAAACAGGCTAAAGGTCAGCTAGCCAGGCTGACTTCAGACACAGACGGAGAATTCCACACTGTCTTGACTTTTCAGACCCTTGCCCTTCTTCTGCCAAGTTCATTGTGTTCCCTCTTCCCTCCACCCGCTCTCCCTTCTGCTAGACAGAGAGACCACAAATTAACTTCTGGGAGACGTTGTGGGCCCATTGGAGGCCCAATGGAGTAATATAAAACAGGCATGTCTGTATCTGATCCTCCAAAAATAGGGAAGACACCACCAGGGGAAGATAGTTTTAGTGTCCCCCAGCGTGCATTATATCAGCCAGCCTAGCATTCGCTAGTGGAGGTTCCATCCACCCTCCACTGAATTCATCCACAAGCCTGAGGAATCTGCTGAAAACTCAGTGTCTCAGTCTTTTCCCCTCCATTACCCCTCTTCCCTCCTTCCTTCCCCTCAGCTCCACCCAGGTTGTGCTGGGATGACACAGATTGGAGCTGGGTTTGGGACTAGGACTAGGGATGAGGCTGTTAGGGTGGGACTAAGGGGCAGTGGATAGGGATATGGCTCATGGGGCTGAGAGCTACTACAGAGCTAGGGCTGGAGCTACTTCTAAAAAGCTGAGGCAGGAGCTACTTCTATAGAGCTGAGGCTGGAGCTACTTCTATAAAGGTGAGGCTGGAGCTACTTCTATAGAGCTGAGGCTGTAGCTACTTCTATAGAGCTGAGGCTGGAGCTATGTCTATAGAGCTGAGGCTGGAGCTACGTCTATTGAGCTGGGGCTGGAGCTACGTCTATAGAGCTGAGGCTGGAGCTACTTCTATAGAGCTGATACTGGAGCTACTTCTATAGAGCTGAGGCTGTAGCTACTTTTATAGAGCTGAGGCTGGAGCTACTTCTATAGAGTTGGAGCTACTTTTATAGAGCTGAGGCTGGAGCTATTTCTATAGAGCTGGAGCTGGAGCTACTTCTATAGAGCTGGAGCTACTTTTATAGAGCTGAGGCTGGAGCTACTTCTATAGAGCTGAGGCTGGAGCTACTTCTATAGAGCTGAGGCTGGAGCTACTTCTATAGAGCTAGAGCTGGAGCTACTACTATAGAGCTAGGGCTGGAGCTACTTCTATAGAGCTGGAGCTGGAGCTACTTCTATAGAGCTGGAGCTGGAGCTACTTCTATAGAGCTGAGGCTGTAGCTACTTCTATAGAGCTGAGGCTGGAGCTACTTCTATAGAGCTGAAGCTGGAGCTACTACTATAGAGCTAGGGCTGGAGCTACTTCTATAGAGCTGAGGCTGGATCTACTTCTATAGTGCTGAGGCTGGAGCTACTTCTATAGAGCTGGAGCTACTTTTATAGAGCTGAGGCTGGAGCTATTTCTATAGAGCTGGAGCTGGAGCTACTTCTATAGAGCTGGAGCTACTTTTATAGAGCTGAGGCTGGAGCTACTTCTATAGAGCTGAGGCTGGAGCTACTTCTATAGAGCTGAGGCTGGAGCTACTTCTATGAGCTAGAGCTGGAGCTACTTCTATAGAGCTGGAGCTGGAGCTACTTCTATAGAGCTGGAGCTGGAGCTACTTCTATAGAGCTGAGGCTGGAGCTACTTCTATAGAGCTGAAGCTGGAGCTACTACTATAGAGCTAGGGCTGGAGCTACTTCTATAGAGCTGGAGCTGGAGCTACTTCAATAGAGCTGGAGCTGGAGCTGGAGCTACTTCTATAGAGCTGAGGCTGTAGCTACTTCTATAGAGCTGAGGCTGGAGCTACTTCTATAGAGCTGAAGCTGGAGCTACTACTATAGAGCTAGGGCTGGAGCTACTTCTATAGAGCTGATGCTGGATCTACTTCAATAGAGCTGGGGCTGGAGCTACTTCTATAGAGCTGAGGCTGGAGCTACTTCTATAGTGCTGAGGCTGGATCTACTTCAATAGAGCTGGGGCTGGAGCTACTTCTATAGAGCTAAGGCTGGAGCTACTTCTATAGTGCTGAGGCTGGAGCTACTTCTATAGAGCTGGAGCTACTTTTATAGAGCTGAGGCTGGAGCTACTTCTATAGAGCTGAGGCTGGAGCTACTTCTATGAGCTAGAGCTGGAGCTATGTCTATAGAGCTGAGGCTGGAGCTACGTCTATTGAGCTGGGGCTGGAGCTACGTCTCTAGAGCTGAGGCTGGAGCTACTTCTATAGAGCTGATACTGGAGCTACTTCTATAGAGCTGAGGCTGTAGCTACTTCTATAGAGCTGGAGCTGGAGCTACTTCTATAGAGCTGGAGCTACTTTTATAGAGCTGAGGCTGGAGCTACTTCTATAGAGCTGGAGCTACTTTTATAGAGCTGAGGCTGGAGCTACTTCTATAGAGCTGAGGCTGGAGCTACTTCTATAGAGCTGAGGCTGGAGCTACTTCTATGAGCTAGAGCTGGAGCTACTTCTATAGAGCTGAGGCTGTAGCTACTTCTATAGAGCTGAGGCTGGAGCTATGTCTATAGAGCTGAGGCTGGAGCTACTTCTATAGAGCTGAGGCTGTAGCTACTTCTATAGAGCTGAGGCTGGAGCTACTTCTATAGAGTTGGAGCTACTTTTATAGAGCTGAGGCTGGAGCTATTTCTATAGAGCTGGAGCTGGAGCTACTTCTATAGAGCTGGAGCTACTTTTATAGAGCTGAGGCTGGAGCTACTTCTATAGAGCTGAGGCTGGAGCTACTTCTATAGAGCTGAGGCTGGAGCTACTTCTATAGAGCTAGAGCTGGAGCTACTACTATAGAGCTAGGGCTGGAGCTACTTCTATAGAGCTGGAGCTGGAGCTACTTCTATAGAGCTGGAGCTGGAGCTGGAGCTACTTCTATAGAGCTGAGGCTGTAGCTACTTCTATAGAGCTGAGGCTGGAGCTACTTCTATAGAGCTGAAGCTGGAGCTACTACTATAGAGCTAGGGCTGGAGCTACTTCTATAGAGCTGAGGCTGGATCTACTTCAATAGAGCTGGGGCTGGAGCTACTTCTATAGAGCTGAGGCTGGAGCTACTTCTATAGTGCTGAGGCTGGAGCTACTTCTATAGAGCTGGAGCTACTTTTATAGAGCTGAGGCTGGAGCTATTTCTATAGAGCTGGAGCTGGAGCTACTTCTATAGAGCTGGAGCTACTTTTATAGAGCTGAGGCTGGAGCTACTTCTATAGAGCTGAGGCTGGAGCTACTTCTATAGAGCTGAGGCTGGAGCTACTTCTATGAGCTAGAGCTGGAGCTACTTCTATAGAGCTGGAGCTGGAGCTACTTCTATAGAGCTGGAGCTGGAGCTACTTCTATAGAGCTGAGGCTGTAGCTACTTCTATAGAGCTGAGGCTGGAGCTACTTCTATAGAGCTGAAGCTGGAGCTACTACTATAGAGCTAGGGCTGGAGCTACTTCTATAGAGCTGGAGCTGGAGCTACTTCTATAGAGCTGGAGCTGGAGCTTGAGCTACTTCTATAGAGCTGAGGCTGTAGCTACTTCTATAAAGCTGAGGCTGGAGCTACTTCTATAGAGCTGAAGCTGGAGCTACTACTATAGAGCTAGGGCTGGAGCTACTTCTATAGAGCTGAGGCTGGATCTACTTCAATAGAGCTGGGGCTGGAGCTACTTCTATAGAGCTGAGGCTGGAGCTACTTCTATAGTGCTGAGGCTGGATCTACTTCAATAGAGCTGGGGCTGGAGCTTCTTCTATAGAGCTGAGGCTGGAGCTACTTCTATAGTGCTGAGGCTGGAGCTACTTCTATAGAGCTGGAGCTACTTTTATAGAGCTGAGGCTGGAGCTATTTCTATAGAGCTGGAGCTGGAGCTACTTCTATAGAGCTGGAGATACTTTTATAGAGCTGAGGCTGGAGCTACTTCTATAGAGCTGAGGCTGGAGCTACTTCTATAGAGCTGAGGCTGGAGCTACTTCTATGAGCTAGAGCTGGAGCTACTTTTATAGAGCTGGAGCTGGAGCTACTTCTATAGAGCTGGAGCTGGAGCTACTTCTATAGAGCTGAGGCTGTAGCTACTTCTATAGAGCTGAGGCTGGAGCTACTTATATAGAGCTGAAGCTGGAGCTACTACTATAGCGCTAGGGCTGGAGCTACTTCTATAGAGCTGAGGCTGGATCTACTTCAATAGAGCTGGGCCTGGAGCTACTTCTATAGAGCTGAGGCTGGAGCTACTTCTATAGAGCTGGAGCTACTTCTATAGAGCTGTGGCTGGAGCTACTTATTTAGAGCTTGGGCTGGAGCTTCTTCTATAGAGCTGAGGCTTCAGCTACTTCTATTGAGCTGAGGATGGAGCTACTTCTATAATGCTGAGGCTGGAGCAACTTCTATGGAGCTGAGGCTGAAGCTTCTTCTATAGAGCTGAGGATGGAGCTACTTCTATCGAGCTGAGGCTGAAGCTTCTTCTATAGAGCTGAGTCTGGAGCTACTTCTATAGAGCTGAGTCTGGAGCTACTTCTATAGAGCTGGGGCTGGAGCTACTTCTATAGAGCTGAGGCTGTAGCTACGTCTATAGAGCTGAGGCTGGAGCTATTTCTATAGAGCTGAGGCTGGAGCTACTTCTATAGACATGGAGCTGGAGCTAATTTGATAGAGTTGGAGCTACTTTTATAGAGCTTAGGCTGGATCTACTTCTATAGAGCTGAGGCTGGAGCTAAATCTATAGAGCTGAGACTGGAGCTACTTCTATAGAGCTGAGGCTGGACCTACTTCTATAGAGCTGAGGCTGGAGATAATTCTATAGAGCTGAGGCTGGAGCTACTTCTATAGAGCTGAGGCTGGAGCTACTTCTATAGAGCTGAGGCTGGAGCTTCTTCTATAGAGCTGAGGATGGAGCTACTTCTATAGAGCTGAGGCTGGAGCTACTTCTGTAGAGCTGGGGCTGGAGCTACTTCTGTAGAGCTGAGGCTGGGACTACTTCTATAGAGCTGAGGCTGGATCTACTTCTATAGAGCTGAGGCTGTAGCTACTTCTATAGAGTTGAAGCTGGAGCTACTTCTATAGAGCTGGAGCTACTTCTATAGATTTGGAGCTACTTTTATAGAGCTGAGGCTGGAGCTACTTCTATAGAGCTGAGGCTGGAGCTACTTCTATAGAGCTAAGGCTGGAGTTTCTTCTATAGAGCTGGGGCTGGAGCTACTTCTATTGAGCTGGAGCTGGAGCTACTTCTATAGAGCTGAGGCTGGAGCTACTTCTATAGAGCTGAGGCTGGAGCTATGTCTATAGAGCTGAGGCTGGAGCTACGTCTATTGAGCTGAGGCTAGAGCTACGTCTATAGACCTGAGGCTGGAGCTACTTCTATAGAGCTGAGGCTGGAGCTACGTCTATAGAGCTGAGGCTGGAGCTACGTCTATAGAGCTGAGGCTGGAGCTGCTTCTATAGAGCTGAGGCTGGGGCTACGTCTATAGAGCTGTCTGGAGCTACTTCTATAGAGCTGAGGCTGGAGTTACTTCTATAGACCTGAGGCTGGAGCTACTTCTATTAAGCTGAGACTGGGGGACTGTGGCCTGGTGCTCAGACCTGGTGTTAGCAAAATAGCAGATTATGCACAATTGGTTGGCCCCACTAGACCCGTGGGGGCTTGAGGAGCATGGTTCAGGTCATACGAGTTATATGTGCTAGCTAGATAGCTCCTTCAGTTTTATTAGATTGGGGAGGGTGATGGAATAGCATAAACTGCACGTACGTGTTACGACTTGTCATATCGAGTAGCATTTCAAACACGTTTTCATGTTGTGAAATAGTATTGAAAAAGATTGTAAAATGGACATGTATCATTGGGCACTGCTGGGTTGGGTTTGGTCTTACTGGCTAAAGGACCTTAGTTATCACTAGTGTAAACAACATTGCTAAACACTAGTTTGAGTAATATTTTAGAGCTAATCGTATTTAATATAATGTTTTCTCGAATCAAACCATTTGGAAAATATAGAATGGAAGATGGATGTCATTTCGAGTTGCAGTGCATTAGAACAAACTGACGAACCAGTGACCACACCCCAAAGTTCATATCTCATCAATGTTACTTTCAAATGTTCCGTCTCTGTACTTCCTTTTGCTTTACCCTCTACATCTCCCACCACTGAAAATAAAGGTAGCAATTTGCTCACGCTTTAGTAGGAATCACATTGTATATGCTAATTTTATATTCTTAGCTAAGTTATGAGGTATTATTGACAATTTATCAGTGTTTTCTTATTCACACACTGAATAAATGCCTAATTAGCAAACATACCTATGTATAAACTGCAAATTAGTTACTATGTGATCCTATATCAAAGTGTTAGGTTTAAAGATTTGTTGGATACAATTTATTTAGTTGACTGTAAGGTCAAATATCAAATATCTGCCCATCACAGAGATAGAAGTAGCTATTTGGAATCACTGAATAATTTACAAACATTGGACAAACATTGCTTCCAGGACCATGACGCAAAGAATCAATTGCCGATACAGAAACAGCATGTCAGTTTTAATGGATTGAATGTGTTTTCAGGGCTTTATGAAAAGGATTTGAGGTATAGAGAGAAATAGGGAGATTTTTTTGTTGGTATTTCCTTTTTTTTATCCAACCTGACTCACCACTTTGCTCAGGGATATTTATAGCCAGTTATTTCCTTTTCCTGTTTGGCTTTCCCCCTGTTTGCTCATGAGGAGAGGAGTGGAATGTTCTTCTTCTGTCAGATCTGACTGGAGCAGAGAGGAAATCTATGTTCGAAATAATCAACTGACACGACAGTGTAGCAGTGACTAATAAAAAGTACAAAGACAATGGCTATGATGACTTTATTTATTTTTTACTGAACTAGGTTTATCCTAAGTATTGTTCAGGTTGAACTAAATGGATTATGTAGTATGTGTTGTATGCTGTTCACTTTTGTGAGAGTAAAATTGTGGGTGTAAAGTATGGATATATAGTATATGGATCATTGTGTGTGTGTGTTTGTATATGCATGTGTGTATTGTTTTGTGTGTGCATGTAAGGGTGGATAGGGTGTCGTTCGGTGTTTGTATTATATGTGTTTATGTCCGTGTGTGTCCCGTGCTTTGTCTGCTACAGCTGCCTATATCAGCTGCTTGCTTAAACGTTGGGTGTAAACCCCTCGTGACACCATGCAGTGTCCTGTTACCCCTATGGGAATACCTACAATTGTCATCCAAAGCTTCCTTAACTCCTTGGAATTCTACAGTTGTTATCCTTAAACAACAGTCTTAGCCATACTGACCTGAAAGTAGGCCTAGTCCCAAATGTTGAGCTTAGAATAACTTCTAAACATGCAAATGTATTCTATGCTATTCCAAATGTTAAGTACATAGTCTGTGTTTCAAAAGAACCCTGAACACTGTGTGATGGTGAAAGAGGAAATAGTTTGCACTGTAAGGGTTATTTTTCTGTCAAAATGCTTGATTACTGCTATTGATTATGGCCAAAATATGTTCCCTCCCTGAAATAATCATCACCTAAATAGTTAATGTGATATTACATTTTGAAGAGTGATAGAGGCACATATATATACCCTTCTGTGTTTCTTCTTGCACCCTATAGATGGCCAAATTACCTCCTTTCCTGTTTGGCCAGAATAAAGAAACTTGTATAATTGTACATCCTGCTTGACAGTGATCTGTGTGATATTCTGGTGTACAGCTGTAAGGCATGACAGAATATTTAGGTCCCATTGTGTGTGGAGATACCACTGTAAGAATTGTATATTGAGTTCATTCTATAGATACAGATACATTCAGTTTGGTGTTTGTTGCAAGCATGGGGGGTCAAGTTTATGCATTGGGTTTTTGAGTTTGGGTGCATGTGCTACAGAACTCGGCATTATACAAAATGAATTAGCTTCTTCATGCCCTGCGTCTTAGTGTAGAACAACCAAGCTAACTTTTCTTGTTTTATGGAAATTAAATTATGGCATAATGCCACTTTCGTTATTAGAACAGAGAGACTGTGCATATGAATCAGTCTACTGTTGTCATAGTAACATGAAGCACTAAACATTGGAGCAGCTGTTGTTATGGCAGGCTTTGAACAGCTGGGGGGCTATTGCTGGCAAGGGATTGTGGGAAATGAGTCCTTTGGTCCTCCCTGCTCACCTTGACCTCCCTCCTCCTCCGAAGTGGAGAGTTTGGGGATCTTAAAGAGGTCCATCTGGAATATTCCACTGTGTACTGAGTCTGTGTATGGTTATAGAATATTTATTGAACATTCAGAATGCAAAATAATGCTATCTTCTCTGAACATGTTCGCTATAACAAACTACGTACTCGACAAAATGAATGGTAAAAAAAAGTAGAGCAAATGAGCTGGATTGTCTCGTAACGTGGGGCCGCAAATGAGTTTGAAGCATTCGAATGCATCTCGTTGTCCGAGAGCAAATGTTGTACACGGCCGTGATAAAAACTCACTCGCAGGAAGCACAACTTGTCCAATTCCTTCAGCATTAATCAAGTCAAAGCGTAACCCGAGAGCAGCACCCCATCCTCCCACTGTTCGCTTTAATGAAGAATTCCTCGACTGGGGGACAGTGCATGTGTGTGTGAGCATGTGTGCTAGGCCTGCTCGCATGAGGTGACGTGCAAGACTCCTTGAGAATCTGAGACCGAGACAGTGACTATGTGAGAAAAATCAAACACCCCACCTCCCCCCCTCCCAAGTCAGGCAGGCCCACTCTCTTCTCTTCATGTCTGTTTAGGGGCTCAGCCAGCCGGCCAGGCTGACAAACCTTAGTGGGGCCGGTGTGGTGGTCTGCTGCTGCAGGAATGATAATGCTTCCTGCTTCCTCTGTGGTTTGTGAGAAACACGGTGATTAGCCCTCCAGCCCCCCAGGGGGAGCCTCTGGTCCTTCGGCCCCACTCCAATTCACTTTGACGTCAACAGGAAGGCCGGTCCAGGGCCCCAGGGGGGTCGTCCTGGAGGAAGACTGGGGGACTCTTGGGCCTGGGCAGGCCAGGCGGCTGAGCGGCCAGAGAGGAAGGCCACTGCTGGCCCTGGAGCTTAGGGGAGGCTTCTAGAGGGATTACAGACCAGGATAAAATGTTTTCTTTGTAGCTGGAGGAAACCTGAGAAATCCCCCCCCCCCCCCCCCCCCCATCTTCCTTGGGTGACAGTAGTGTTGGTGAAGTGAACGCAGGCTAGAGGCTACATCCCAATATTATTTTTAAAAGCCTCCTCTCCTCATCTCCTTTCATGAGCATTGGTCTGAAATGAGTTCATACATTGAAACTAAATGGTATATGGTGGAATCCAGTTCTATCCAGTTCTATCACTTGTTAGTGGTCTTGAAGTAAAGTAAACAAAGAAGCCATGTAACTGCTACAGTCTGTACATCCATCCTCCCCCTGTCTGTTATATCTCCAGCCGCTCCCTAGCCTGTACCTCACACAGTCCCCATTGAGCCATCTTCAGAGTTCGTTCTGTTTAGGTGACCTAAACTGGGATATGCTTAACACCCCGGCCATCCTACAATCTAAGCTAGATGCCCTCAATCTCACACAAATTATCAAGGAACCAACTAGGTACAACCCTAAATCCATAAACATGGGCACCCTCATAGATATTATCCTGACCAACTTGCCCTCCAAATACACCTCTGCTGTTTTCAATCAGGATCTTTTTTTTTTCTGTTTTTTATTTCACCTTTATTTAACCAGGTCAGCTAGTTGAGAACAAGTTCTCATTTACAACTGCGACCTGGCCAAGATAAAGCAAAGCAGTGCGACACAAACAACAACACAGAGTTACACATGGGATAAACAAGTGTACATTCAATAACACAATAGAAAAAAAGAAAGTCTATATACAGTGTGTGCAAATGGCGTGAGGAGGTAAGCAATAACTAGGCCATAGTAGCGAAGCAATTACAATTTAGCAGATTAACACTGGAGTGATAAATGAGCAGATGATGATGTGCAAGTAGAGATACTGGTGTGCAAAAGAGCAGAAAAGTAAATAAAAACATCGGTAGGATAGTCAGTTTTACTAGGGTAAGTTTGGCGGCGTGAGTGAAGGAGGCTTACCTAGGTGTCTGGCTATACTGTAAGCTCTCCTTCCAGACTCATATTAAGCATCTCCAATCCAAAATCAAATCTAGAATTGGCTTCCTATTTCGCAGCAAAGCCTCCTTCACTCACACTGCCAAACATACCCTCGTAAAACTGTCTATCCTACCGATCCTCGACTTCGGCGATGTCATTTACAAAATAGCCTCCAACACTCTACTCAGCAAATTGGATGCAGTCTATCACAGTGCCATCCGTTTTGTCACCAAAGCCCCATATACCACCCACCACTGCAACCTGTATGCTCTCGTCGGCTGGCCCTTGCTACATATTCGTCACCAGACCCACTGGCTCAAGGTCTATAAGTCTTTGCTAGGTAAAGCTCTGCATTATCTCATCTTACTGGTCACCATAGCAACACCCACCCGTAGCACGCGCTCCAGCAGGTATATCTCACTCATCATTCCCAAAGCCAACACCTGCTTTGGCCGCCTTTCCTTCCAGTTCTCTGCTGCCAATGACTGGAACGAATTGCAAAAATCTCTGAAGTTGGAGACTTTTATCTCCCTCACTAACTTTAAGCATCAGCTGTCTGAGCAGCTCACCAATTTCTGCAGCTTTTTTTGCCCATCTGTAAATAGCCAATCCAACATCCCCATATTGTTTTTATTTACTTTTTTTGCACTTTTGCACACCCGTATTTCTACTTGCACATCATCATCTGCACATCTATCACTCCAGTGTTAATTTGCTAAATTGTAATTACTTCGCTGCTGTGGCCTATTTATTGCCTTACCTCCTTACTCCATTTGCACACACTGTACATTGATTTTTCTATTGTGTTATTGACTGTACTTTGTTTATCCCATGTGTAACTCTGTGTTGTTTTTTGTCGCACTGCTTTGCTTTATCTTGGCCAGGTCGCAGTTGTAAATGAGAACTTGTTCTCAACTGGCCTACCTGGTTAAATAAAGGTGAAATAAAAGTAAATAAAAATAAATACAGGTCTTGGTAAACGTAGGCCGTTCAGAGCTCCGGTGTTAGCAGGTAGCTGCTGGAGTCGCTAGCCTACTGGGAGGACCACCACGCTCCCACTGACAGGAGACACGACTAGCCGGTCAAACGAAAGATCGTGTGCCCAACCCTAAATTAATGATTGAACTTAAATATGTTACATGTGCACATTAACTGACTGCACTGCACCATAACTCCTTGAAACTTGAGCCTATGGAAGTACTAGGCACAAAGCAGTTTATCTCACAGAAACAAAGGGTTCTTGCAGCCAAGAAATTCTATATTCAACATATTTACACACATAATATGAGGGTATTTTCATGACAATACTGTAAAGATAAGAAATATCCCTGGACCACTATCATTGCAAAATTACAATTAAATGCTTTGCTTACTCATGTGTACAGTATGTGGGATATATGTTAAAAAGTGGCTTTATACATGTGTACCCACACAACAATATTTCCTGTTTTGTAGACTTTGTGTGGAGGACCGGACACTAAGGCGTGGAAGAGCAGACAACGACAACATTGACTACTGCTTTGTTGCAGAGGGCAAACTAACTGTAAGTTTTTCCATCACCTTTTCACAGTCCTGAAATAGGGAAGTAATGGCTCGGACACACCAATAGTGTTTGCCTGCCAAGAGTACTTAGGACCTCTGAACAGAGTGCCAGATGTAATTTGCGAACCGATTGCAAACCAATTTTACATGTACACTGAACAAAAATGTAAAAGCAACATGTTGGTCCCATGTTTCACGAGCTGGAATAAAAAACGCCAGAAATGTTCCATATGCACAAAAAGCTTATTTCTCTAAAATGTTTAACACAAATGTGTTTACATCCTGGTTAGTGAGCACTTCTCATTTGCGAAGATAATCCATCCACCTGACAGGTGTGGCATATCAAGAAGTTGATTAAACAGCATGATCATTACAGAGGTGCAACTTGTGCTGGGGACAATAAATGGGCACTCTAAAATGTGAAGTTTTGTCACATAACACAATGCTACAGATGTCTCAAGTTTTGAGGGAGCGTGCAATTGGCATGCGGACTGCAGGAATATCCACCAAACCTGTTGCCAGATAATTGAATGTTAATTTCTCTACCATAAGCTGCCTCTAATGTTGTTTTAGAGACGATAGGTTTGTGTGGGCGAGCGGTTTGCTGATGTCAAGGTTGTGAACAGAGTGCACCATGGTGGCGGCGGGCTTATGGTATGGGCATGCATAGGCCTCGGACAATTGCATTTTATCAATGGCAATTTGAATGCACAGAGATACCGCAAAGAGGTCCTGAGGCCCATTGTCGTGCCATTCATCCGCCTCCATCACCTCATGTTTCAGCATGATAATGCACAGCCCCATGTCGCAAGGATCTGTACACAATTTCTGGAAGCTAAAAATGTCCCAGTTCTTCCACGGCCTGCATACTCACCAGACATGTCACTCTTTGAGCATATTTGGGATGCTCTGGTAAGACATGTATGACACCGTGTTCCAGTTCCCGCCAATATCCGCCGACTTTGCACAGCCTCTGAAGAGGAGTGGGACAACATTCCACAGGCCACAATCAGCAGCCTGATCAACTATGCGAAGGAGATGTGTCGCGCTGCATGAGGCAGATGGTGGTCACACCAGATACTGACTGGTTTTCTGATCCACGTCCCTAATGTTAAGGTATCTATGACCAACAGATGCATATCTGTATTCCCAGTCATGTGAAATCCATAGATTAGGGCCTAATGAATTCATTTAAATTGATTGATTTCCTTATATGAACTGTAACTCAGTAACAGCTTCAAAATTGTTTTGTTGCATGATGCGTTTATTTTTGTTCAGTATAGAATCTCATGAAAATGTCGGTAGAAAAATGGGAGATCCACATTAGGTGCAATGTGTGTTACCCTTAACTCTTGAAGTCTTCTTCGTTAAAGTTGATGTTTACATACTGTATGTTTGTTTACAGCACCATTAGAGAAGAGGTTTATTTAGCAGGGCCTAAGTGTAGTGTGTAGGCATGTGTTGTATATGCATGACTAACATCTGTTATATCTAATTCTGTCGAACTGCCTCTTCCGATCCAACTGCAAGTGTTTTTATCTTCCATGATAAAGGCTAAGACTAAGAGCACACGATTAATTGTAACTCCTACCTTAAACAAACTGCCATGCAAGAGTAGTTCAATCTCTTTGATTTACTCAACTCCTTCGTGGTTCGGTTGAGGTAGCACAACATCAATCATTTAAGGCCTCTTCCTAATTACGCCGGCTAAATTGTATTTCCAAATTGGACTTTTTAAGTTGTCTTTACTTCTCACAGGGAGTTCATTCCCCAAAGTTTGGATGCTGCCTTTTCCCATCTTGTTTTTAATAGCAGTTAGATTCACTCTAAAAACACTATTTATGTCTTTAATGGCTGAGCGGGCTAGGATGGAATTGACTGGAGTTGACGAGTTCTAAGAGAAGCTGTGGGGGGAGTTCGAGACGAGGGCTTTACCGTGACAATATAATGACAGGCAGCAGTGAGGTGAACTCATTTTTTATCAAGGGGGGAATAGGATGAGAAGGGAGGGTGGAGGGCAGAAAGAGAGGGAAGTCTCTTTAATTGAGTGTGAAAGCAGCTGGGTATTCCGAGCCATTTCTCGCCACAGCAGTGGTGCATTGGTGCTGCCCGTTTCCATATCATCCCAGCCCTAATCGCTCCCAGCCCCTGCTTCCTCTCTCCCGCCTCTCCTCTCCCGCCTGGATCCTTCGGAGCCCTGCCGAGGATTGTCTTGCACTTGATTTTGTTAGACCTAACAAGATTTTGCTAATTAAATCTCCTCATGGCTGGAGTCACCATCTCGCCTGTCGTACAGAGCGATTGTTTGTATAGATCGTTTTAGACAAATAAACATTTTCATTCCGAAGGCAGGGGGAGAGGAGAGGAGGGGGGTGTTGCTCTTTCCGCTCCTCCTATTTTGTGCCAAGCTGCTTGACTGCATTTCTGATAGTCCTTATAGGCTTTTACCTAGGATTCTGTGTGAGGGAAGAGGCAGCCATCCGCACCAGGTACCACTGTCTCTCCTCAGTGGAATGGCAGCCATGAGATGATAGCACAGATAGAACAATGAGCCAGATGTTTCACAGGATGTATACATCTGAAGCATCCGGTTGGCATTTTCACTCACCACCAAATGGCAATGAGAAGAAGCCCAGTGGTCGGTAGTGGGAGGAGATGGAGCGAGATAGATTTTGGGCGACATTCTGCACATTTTCTCTGTTCCCAAAACTATACTGAACAAAAATATAAATGCAACATCAAATAAAATAAAATTTTATTTGTCACATGTGCCGAATACAACAGGTGTAGACCTTCCCGTGAAATGCTTACTTACAAGCCCTTACAATGCAGTTCAAGAAATAGAGTTAAGAAATTATTTACTAAATAAAATAAAGTAAAAGTTAAATAAAAAGTAACACAATAAAGTAACAATAACGAGGCTATATATAGGGGGTACCGGTACCGAGTCAATGTGCAGGGGTACATGTTAGTCGTAAAAGATTCAAAGATTAAAAGATTTTACTGAGTTACAGTTCATATGAGGAAATCAGTCAATTGAAATACATTTATTAGGCTTTAATCTATGGATTTCACATGACTGGGAATACAGATATGCATCTGTTGGTCACAGATACCTTTAAAAATGGGCCTCACATTGGGCCTCAGGATCTCATCATGGTTTATTTGCGCATTCAATTTGCCTTAAATAAAATGTAATTGTGTTCGTTGTCATTAGCTTATGCCTGCCCCTACCAAACCCCACCGCCACCATTGGGCACTCTGTTCACAACGGTGACATCAGCAAGCCGCTCACCCACACGACGCCATACATATGGTCTGTGGTTGGGAGGCCGGTTGGATGTACTGCGAAATTCTCTAAAACGACGTTGGAAGCTACTTATGGTAGAAAAAGAATGAACATTCAATTATCTGGCAACAGCTCTGGTGGACATTCCTGCAGTCAGCATGCCAATTGCACGCTCCCTCAAAACTGTGCACAACATTTTAGAGAAATAAGGTTTTTGTGCGTAGGGAGCATTTCAGTTCATGAAACATAGGACCAACAGTTCTCATGTTGCGTTTATATTTTTGTTCAGTATAGAATCTGTTACGAACAGAGTGGACTACATTTTGTCAACTTTACCCTTTACCAAAAGTTTAAAAAATGACATTGTTTAGAATGAGTGCAAGGGGCGAAATTAGTTATTGCACACGTGCACTTCACAAAGTAGGCGTTCCCTAACAGAAATATGCAAATACATGCTAGAACACACCAATAGGATCTCGCTAGCTCGTTCTTGGCTCTGCCCACCACCTTGCTTGTTCTGCCCACTATGATTCATTTGCTCCCCTTGGAAATGACAGGCTGTGGTCTATCTTGGGTTAGTTATACAAAATATTTGATGATAGTCTCTTATGAACCCTGTCAATGGCTTTCTAGCTCTTTCCATTCCTTCACATCATCGTGTTATTTTATTGATAAATGGGCAGCGATCATGCAGCTTTGCTATCCTGATAAACACAGCCGTTCACCCAATCCACACCGGCCTTTATGGATTAATAGAAAACCTTTTGACATTGATATATGCTTTCATAGTGCACATATAGTATGACCAATTCTAAGATGGATAGATGCATATGAATACAAATATTGTCTTCCTCTCCTGTAGTCCCCTTTGTTGTCATTCCTAACAAGGAAACAGCCTGTAAAACTACATGCAATAAAAAGAGGTTTCAGTAACCAAAATGTCCCTATCAGTCCCAGTGTATATCTCAAGAAGTCTCCCTGCATTGTATAGCACTGTGTTGTGGTGTTCTAGGGGAAGTGTCACCTGGTGGGCCCAGGTCTAAACATAGGCGATGCCTGGAAGGGGCCTTGAGAGCATTGTTGACAGCAGCCATTTGTCCTGCTATTGTGGATTCCCCCCCAGGAGACTCTCCCCGACTATTGTGGGAGCAGACCTCCTATTTCCCGCTTAGGCCTTGCACACCCAGTGCCAGGCCTCGCAGTCTCTCTAGCCAAAGGCTCCTTTGTAACCCCCTTCCACCTCCTACCTCCAGTCTCCTCTTCCCCTCCATGCCTGCATCACCCCAACTCACTCTTTGGTTCGGTTCTATCCAGACCTCTGCCACCTCTGTCGCCATTGTGGGTGGTGTGGGCAGGCTGCCCGGTCCTGGCAGAGGTGCCCCCTGGTGAAGGCCTGTGCTTGGTGATCAGGTTTCTTCCACCTGTCGCTCAGCTTAGGGAGGGAGGGGATGGAGGGAGGGAGGGAGCCAGGGGAGATGCCCAGGCATCTGGCACCAAGCGGGGCTTGCCATGTGCCAAAAGTACTGGATCCAATGTTCTGGACCTTTCATTTAATCTCATTTAATTTCATTTCTCCACTGTGAAGTTCTTTATCAAGGAGGACAAAATAAATGGTGGTAGGGAATTGTATTGTTAGCATTTGTGTTAGCATGTGGCTAATAACTAGCATCTCAAAGCTAGAGGTTAGTTACAGCTAATGTTGCATTGTTGGAATAAAAGCTATGTGTTTAATGTTTTGATATGTCAATACAAGTGTTTAAGGGATGCCATTACGACTCCGATGAGTACCTTGTGTACAGTTTCCTGCTCACAAAATTGTATCTAGCATATGAAGTATCTAGCACATGCATAGCAAGGTTAGCATAGCACAGTACCGGTACCCCTGTATATAGCCTCACTACTGTTATTTTACTGCTGCTCTTCATTGATTTGTTACTTTTATTTTATTTTTTTCACTTATCTATTTTTTACTTAACACTTATTTTTCTAACTGCATTGTTGGTTTAGGGTTTGTAAGTAAACATTTCACTGTAAGGTCTGCACCTGTTGTAATCGACGCATGTGACAAATACAATTTGATTTGAATTTAGAGGGAAGCCATTAAACAGATAACATCTAAATGCTCACTCTCAGGTGAGTCAACTAGCTTATTTTAGATTGAAGCACCTGACACCTCCCACTGTCTGTACAGACAATTAAATAGTGTACGTTACCATTTCCAATCCCACAAGGAAATCCAATGTAAACCCTCGAGAAAGTCATTTAGCCTGCACTGCCTCCATACATACCAAGCCATATTAGTGGATAATCTGTGAAACTGTAAGCCTAGGGTGCCGCCTAGGCTAAGGGCATTTTCCAAATGTATTAAACGATTTAGCTGTCATTTCGATAATGGAACGAAAAACGGAAAAAGGTAACAAATTGGAGTACGGAGGTAAATATAGTTGGGCAATCTCAAGTTAACCTGTATGCCTTTTATCATAACTGTTAGCACACTAGCTACCCTGCTATCTCCCATCCCATCTTTCTTGCCATCTCAACCTCAACCATCACCCCCCTGTGAAACCCTTACATCTCCTCACCCTGCTAGCTACCCAACCCTGCTCTTGTTACCCCACCTACCCAGCAACCCTAATTCTAATTATGTTGATTTAACTTAGCCACAGCCCCCTCCTCCATCCATACCTCCATCTGAATGGAAGCTTATTAGTTAGATTCTTTTTTATTATTCCCCATTTCTTGGGGTCCCTGTCGGCATTTCCAATTACTCTCACCGCGCGGCTGTAATTGCCTCCATGCTAATGGCCGCCAGACAATCGTGCTAAATGAGGTGAGGCTGAGAGGCTGCGAGCCCGACTTCATTAAGAGCTAATGGGATTTTATTGGGGGGACTGAAGACCCAGCTCATCATAAAGGGACGATGGAAGGAAAACAAAACAGATGGAGAGGAAGAGCCGAAAGACTCTGCGACGTAGCTCCCTGCGTAGGCAGCAAAACACTACAACTATAACCTCACCACACCATCAACCCCCCACCCCATCCCTGTAAAACATTATAGCGTTATTGAAAGGCCTGGAGGGTGGAAGGTTTTATAGAAAGTCTGTGGGCTTCCACTTGTGTCATTGTATTTCAATTATAGTTAAAATTCAGTTTTTTTCAGAATGTTTATTTGTCTTTGTTAAAAAGTATTCTAGCCTGTAATTATGTAGCACTTACCACAGAAAAAACATTATTTCACTTGCAATCTTCTCTCCCGGATTTTAAGCAGATCAATACCGAGTCAAGTTGGTAATATCACAGTTTATTTTTTCATCACCTATATGTACAATAGATACTGACACTAACTAATTCAGTATATTAACTCGTAAAAAAAATAGTACTGGTGACACTTCCAGACAGACAATGCCCTGGTTTTAACCCAGTTGAGGCATCCAACGTGCTGTACTGAGATTGAGTTAGCATTCATGCATCTGTGCAATTGGGGATATGGCAGTGTTTGATGCACTCTGAAACAAGGAAAGTACTCAACTCAAAAAGAGGGCACACAAAGTGCTACAAAAATAGCTTTAACAGCAGCAACGTTTGGTTTTGTACATATTGTTAAAATACTTTTGCATGTGTTCGGTTTATGTATTTTATAGGGGAAAGAGATATGATAACTCCTTCAATGTGCAGATGATATCTATGGAATGGAGATGAGTGAGAAAGCCAATCACTGCCGAAAGGCAGCAATGTGATGCATCTCGTGTTAAGATGTTTTCCAACCCAGACATGTACAGTATGTATGTATTTGGTACAGATGCCCATGAAATGGATATGAATATTCCCTCGTCTGTCATCAGTCTGCCCTTGGTATGCATGTGAAGTTGGTCCACCATTTTGGAGAACCCCTATAGGAATTGCTAAATTGTGAAGATTGCGGTTGTGGATCAGTTGCCCATACTTTAATCCTCTGCGCCATCTTAATTCTGCTACGGTTGGCCTGTTGTGGGATTCAGCTCAATGGGCCTTTTGGCTCCTCTGTAAGAGGGTCCTGCCAAAATCTATTACACGGTGAATAAAGCTAAGTGTTCACCTGCAGGAGCATTTAGACCCAGTGTGTAATGGATACTGTAAAGTGAACATCAGCTACTAATCTGACTTTGCTCCATTCTGTCGCCATTCAAATATCTTGGCTACTCAGTCCATTCACGGGAAATGAGAAGTCGTGATTTGCCCAAAATGCACAACTATTTGGGATCAAAAACGACATGTTTCTAACTGACTGACTTGTCCTAAGCAAAGTCTCTCAAAAGAAAATCGAACGATTCAAAGTTTCCTGGCCTCCTGAAAAACTTCCAGTCCAACTCTGTTGCTTTTCTTCCACATATTCCTTGTCTTCATCCACACAAGACAGTGTACTCAGTGTGTGTACCCAGTGTTTGTTTTGGGTGGTTGTAGGCCTGTGCCGGGTCCTGCAGCCGATTTAGCCCTGGTCCTGGTAGTAACAGCTGTTCTCCAGCTGCCAATAGCTCCTGCTGGGAGTAAAACAGGCCCAAACCTCCAGGGTCAGAGCTGTGGTATGGCGGTCTCCACGGCAACTGGCGGAGGATCTAGAGCCCTGAGAAAAATCCTGCTACTGAGATGAGAGAAGCGCTATGGCTCGCCTCTGAGCACAACACAGGGGAATGCGGGCGCTCCCGAGCGGGGAGACAGGGAGAGAGAGAGAGAAGTGGATAGGAGGGAGTGAGGGATGGGGAGAGGAGGGAGAGAGGGAGAGAGGGAGGGAGATAAAGAGGATAAGGAGAGGCGGGTGGGCGGGAGGGAGTGAGAAAGAAGCTTGGTTTTAGCCCTGACAAAACAGCAGTTGTCATGTTAACCCAACCCCCTCCTCCTTCTCCCCTTCCTTCTCTCTTTCAATCTCTCTTCAACCCTTCACCTAGCTCAGTTATTCCCCACAGGGAGTAAGGCTATGGTGGGAGCCTGATCTTCCGCCTGCAGAACTCAGAGGCAGCGTTCGAATGACTGAAACACTATATGTAAGACTTAAAAAATGTCCCTGGGTGCCGTCTTGTATTCAACAGGCCAACCAGTGATGATTAGAACAAAAAATCCCTATCCCTTTGCCAAAATGTTGAGTATTTTTGTTATATTACACCAGCACTGAGCAAGCTATATTCTATGAAAATAAATGCTATTTTATGATATGTGGTAATTCAATAAACTCTGTCTTTTCATGCAAAGTAAGGTTATTTCATTTGATTTCTACTGGTTCAGATAAGTTTGTTGCTCTAACTTCAGTAATGAGGTTATGCCTACACTGTTAGTCTCAAACTGCAGACCACATCAAAGCTATTTACACTGTGGTAGACAATGGCTATCAACTTGTTAATTTGTATATATTTCTGTGTTCACACAAAAACATAAGAATAAAGCTTTCACCCACCATCCTTATGTACAAACGACATCTCCAAGATTAAAATCAGACAGGAGACAATAGAAACAGTAACAGAAAGAGTAACAGGTGTTAGCGACGATGCAGTGCCACTTGAACCACTGTATCTGCTGATCAAGGTTTCGCTTTAAGTGGAAGGAGAAATGCTTGGCATCCTTTGTGGACCTTCTGATGATAATACATGTAAATCAGTTTAAGCCAAAAGGAAATTGAGAATCAAACCATCTATTGTTATGGTACATGAAACATTTTCAGGACATTATTGTTCTGTTCTACATGTAGAGTCCACCAAGCTTCACCTGTAGCTCGACATGTAAGACACACAAACAACACTTGACTTAGAGGGAGGGGAAAATAATGCTTGTTATTTCCCTCGTCAACACTTTTTGCCCAAACAGTGACAGAAACACAGAACGAATGGCGGGGTTGCACTGTCGGTTTCTATGGTAACAGGCTCCCTGCGAAAAGGTCACCGTCAGAGGCAGCCTCAGAAAGGTACGAGGATTATGGGGGATTTGGAGGGGGAATAAAATCAGTTTAAAAAATATATATAAATACATTTCTTCTTTAGAATATGTGAACGATGATAGAAACATTTGATTTGAATAGTGCAATTACATGGCTCCAAACGACAAGGGTCTCTCTTTTTTCTTATGATTTCTTTATTTTCTTATGATGTCAGAATTGAAAAGGGAGTGTGGTCGGCAGTCGACTGCCAACCAAGCTTTGTGCTCGCAGCTGATACGTACCTGCCTTGCCCCCTCAATCACTGGCGGCTCCTTACGTTCCCGTCCCTCTCAAGTCATTTAATTAAGTCAGTCTCGCTGGTATGGCTGGCAAAGATAATTGGAGTGGGTTTTGGATGCCATTTACTCTAAATGTCGGCTGTTTCTTTCCTTTCTTCTCGGTATGCCTTGGTCTGTCTCAGTCTACCTTTC
Source organism: Salvelinus fontinalis (assembly GCF_029448725.1). Taxonomy (NCBI): domain Eukaryota; kingdom Metazoa; phylum Chordata; class Actinopteri; order Salmoniformes; family Salmonidae; genus Salvelinus; species Salvelinus fontinalis. Next base: position 9,819,660 of record NC_074677.1, read on the forward strand.
TCCCCTCATCTTATGGCATGGAGGCTGATGGAGCCACCTAGCTCCCCTTCTCTCTTCTATGTCTCTTTCGCTTCCATCTTATATTCAAATGTGAAATATGGATTAACCTTGTCTGTGTGGTGCGTGGCACACCGCAGAGAAGTTCCTGGGAATTGCAAATTTGGGCCGATGCTGCAATTTATTTTAAATGGCAAATCAGGCGAGGGCAATTTATTCCTCTTTGAAAAAAGTACAAATTTCTCACTGTCAAGAATAGTGAAAACTTATAGGGAAGACATTTTACAATAGCTTAAGAATCACTGATGATGCTTTATGATAGTGTCAGTGATGTAGGCACTGCTTTGATGATCTCAAAGTGAATCAATTGTATGTTGATTCTCAAAATATCTTCACATTGCTTCCATATGTAGAGATGGATCATTTATACAGTACCAGTCAAATGTTTGGACACACCAATCATTCAACGTCCATCTCTACACATTTCATAGTTTTGATGTCTTCAATATTATTCTACAATGTAGAAAATAGTCCAAATAAAGAAATCCCTGGAATGTGTAGGTGTGTCCAAACTATTTACTGGTACTGTATATATTGTATATAGACTTATTTTTCTACTGTATTATTGACTGTATGTTTGTTTTACTCCATGTGTAACTCTGTGTTGTTCTATGTGTCGAACTGCTTTGCTTTATCTTGGCCAGGTCGCAATTGTAAATGAGTACTTGTTCTCAACTTGCCTACCTGGTTAAATAAAGGTGAAATAAAAAATAAATAAATAAAAATATTGTATGTGATGAATAATGACCCCGAAGTTCTAGTCAAGAGTATGTGCAGTTGAACTCAGATTAAGACTCCAAAATATGGGTTTGCAACATTGTGAAGAACGTCTAATCTCTTAATAATAATACTTTATTTCAAGTTATTTGTGTTGTATTGTGTGCATGAGTGGTGAGAGAGCAGGAATGGAGCAATGAGTGATATGTGTAACACTGTAAAAGTGTTAACTATGTGCAATGTGCCCATGGGTGTTAACTGCATATTTTCTGTCATTTGCAGTGTTCACTTAATTGAGTGATAAATATAATAGTACATTTACATAACATGTCTGTACCCTCAATGTATAATGTGGTGTATGCAGTGTATTGTACTTGAGTGTTTAGTGTGTGCAGTTTGTGGCATGCGCGGTGTGTGTAAGTGTTAAGTAGGCAAGGACTCCTCCTGGCGGGCCCCCTATTAATCACAAAGGGCCGGTTGCTGAAAGGGGGCTGCAGTGGGCCACCCATCCAGCCTTGCCACTCGGGGGAGATCCAATGTCTTCAGAGCTCTAATGCACTCCACATGTCCTGTTGGCTGGGGCTGGGCCTGGGCTACAGGGAGAGAAGGAAAACTATGGAGCTATGGGCAGCAGTGGATAGAGTTCATTAGGCACCAAACTGAAGAAAATGGACCGAAACGGGGAGAAACTACCTGAACTTGGCCAATAAGAAACGCTTGTTTTTCGCTTTCCGTTGTAAAACGTTTTTGCTACTTTGTTCACAAATAAATAGGACCCTGGTGACGGCCTGGGAAAGGCCCTATTTCACCACCTTCCAAATGCTTCTAAAAGCCCAGAGGAGAGATAAGATTCCTAGGTTATACACTGGACTAAGCCCATATATGTTTGAAACAGACAACCCCCGAGTCTCCATCACACAGGGTATTTAGACTGTAATTTCTGGCTGTGTGTGCTTATACCATTCCCACCTGCACCGCCAGCCACGGAGGCTAGGCTACACATGTAACCGGGATCACACGGCTCTGGCTTCGATGCAGACATACTAGCCTTGATGAGCATTTCGGCAAAGTAAATAGTCATGTGTTGCAGAGAAAGGAGGGAGTTTTGACTTTGCAGACTTGAAGGTAGTGGAAGGGGACGTTGGCAACATTTAATTTGGGACTCTCCTGTGGATTGGCTCACATACGTATTATCCTCGGCGGAGGCTGAGGCAGGTGGAGGGACTTGTTGATGCACCTGCAGCAGCTCGCCAATTCAGTTTTGATCGTTGGCTCATGATAGCAGAGCATGGAGCTCTGTGGGAATTTTGAAACATTTATTTTAAAACAACATTGGTAATACTGAGTCCTCATCCTCTCTGTTCTCTCTGGTGTTGGGTGCTGTCCTCTCTTTTTTATCTCCTGACTACTTTCTCTACATCTCTTACCCTCGCTCTCTTTCTTTATCTACTACTCTTTTCCTCTCCCACTACCTTTCTCTCTCTTTCTCTAGTTTTCTCTCTATCTCCCACACATGCTCCCCTCCGCTCCCTGTGGCATTTGAGAGAGGAAATGTAATATTGGATTGTTTGGTGTTTCCAAGGACTCCATTCGGCTGGGCTCCTGCCCCGACACAAAGATAAACATCAGCTGTCGTTGCTAAGAGCAGCAAACACCAGCATCTCCCTCATTAGTGGCCCCTCTCATTTCAGAGCCCTATTGCTTGGTTTGTGTTCGAGACGTCTCTCCCGGCTCTCCATATGCCCCTGCCACTCCACTCGACATTACTGTATACCCATTACAATCGTTTCTAATAATGGTCACAAAGTATTTTTTTTAGGGTATCAGCGAGTTAAATTGTAATTACAAGGCCATTGGGAACGGTTTGGGACAGTTATCAGATTTCCATTTTATGGGAAAAATACATCTGGATTAAGAGATAAAATTAGGGAAGCGGTTCATTTTAGCAGGGGATGAAACTGGAGATAGGGATAATAGTCGTTCACTTTCCAATAATTCTGAAGGGAGCATCTATGAACTGGTTTTCAATTAGCTAGCATATTCCGTAGCCTAGCTACTGTATCTTTCAGACAGTTTTTAGACTGTGCACCAGTCCCCCCTTTAACTCAACCCATAATTGGTTACCCTTCGGTTTCCTCACAGGTCCAAACCCACATTGTAAAGGAACACCCTCATGAGGTGAAGGTCTTTCTTCCGACCACCTCTCCACATGTCATCCACCTTGCCCTGGTTCCTCCACATGCTATATTAGTATGACCGCCCTCTGCGGTTCATCCAGACTCTGACGAGGGGTCCTCATCCCAGGCTAAGTGCCTACCCCAACATCCCCTCCCTCCCGCCCCTCTCTACTCTCAAGCGTCATTTTTGAAATGGAAACCCCCTAAACCCCTCCCCACCTCCCTGAACCCTCTCTGCCAGGAATCTACTGACAGTCACGGCTGCCCGTCCAACCCTTCTACCTTCTCTACACCCCCCCCACCTGTTAATCCCCCCACTCATTTGCCCCCCTCCGTTCTCCTCAAATATTCCCCCTCGCCTGTCCTTTCCTTTGTAGGAGGGGGGATAGAAGGAGGGATAGAGGGATAGAGAGATGGAATCCTCTGCATACAGATGACTAGGTGCTCTAAACCCAATGAGTCCCACCGTCATACTGGCATGATTTAGGACTTCTAACCCCTTTTAAACATTGTCTGTTTGATCTACAGACTTCTGGGTTGTTCCACTGGGTCCGCCTATTCTATCCGTTGGTATCAGTCTGTGTGATTAACGGGGGCTGAGCTAGAGCACGGCCTTTTTTACAGAAACGTCTGTAAAGGCAGAATGGTTTGAGCTACAAACTATTAAAAGCTATCTATGAGACTCTCACCAACTATGAGACTCTCACCAACCTTGTAAACTCTTGATTTACCCTCGGTGTCAATGTTAGGTGATGTATAGCTTATATTCACTCTAAAACCTTTTGAACTAAGGGCACAGGACATGGAGTCATGCTCCCCTTAAGCCAGGGTCTTAAACATTGGGCCCGGGGTCCATTAGCAGCACACCAGCATTGTGCTGCTTTTCAACTGTAACACCAGTGTTACACTAGTGTATACACCCCTATGTTATACTGGGGAAATTGTGTTTCCATAGCTAGGACTGACAGTGAGGACTTGTGAAGAACAGAATCAACAACCACTGCATCATCAAAACAGTTGCATTGTGAGGTGTTAAAACCTGTTAAATGTTAAAAGTCAAAATGTAGATTTTTGCCTAAATAGACATACCCAAAATCAGTGTTTTATCATGAGAGGGCCATAAACAAAACCTAGTAACGCTTATACTGCCAGAAAGATTAAAATCTCACCTTTCATTTATTTATTTTTAAAATAAATTGCTGAGGTGTAGTCACACAAGCTCAAATACAAATATTTTAAAAACATGAAAATATGAACAGTCATATATAGATTTTTTCCCCTATTTAATTAACAAAACTGGGGGAATAGGACTTGAAATTATTTAAAAGCTTTCTAAATATAGTAATAATCAAATTATAAACCACCTTTTCACCTTTCTTATAACTGTAAAATAAATATGATCATTCTTAGTGACAGTACAAAATTGGCATCATTTCATATAATTGATGACAGAGTATTTTTTTAGCCAGCATCTTCTGAGCAATGCATGCCTGCTGACTCGTTACAACTTCAGCTTTAAGCACGAGGTGATTTCGTCCCTCTGTGACCAAGAGAAATGGCTCTTGTTTCAGTTCTACAAAATTATTTTCTATTGTTTCTTGTTGACAGCTCTGAATCCATCGGAGAATATTTCAACGAGATGAAACTGGGTTTGCTGCATTCGCTAGAGTCTCCTCTTTTATAAACAGAGCTGCGAGGTTCACAGCCAAGGGAGTTCGATCCTGTCTTGATAGGCCAGAAAATGTGTCGTGTCGCTCCCTATGCAAATTAGGTGTCTGATTTTTTTCTCAAAGTTGCCGGGAGGTCACGTTCATCACACTTACATTGGACCTTTGTTATTCCTAATCAATATCAATGACCTTGCAGAAATGGAACGAGTCACATCTACTAGATTCTTCTGAGTTCTGAAAAGTTATACTGGAAAGATCATATTGAATTTGTCTGTAGCAAGGAGATGAAATATGTTGGTATCATCAGAAAGATTAGTGGTTTGGTTCATCAGGCTTGCTTCCTAACTCTATACTATGGCTTAATTTACCCATATCTCACGTATTGTAATATTGTCTGGGCCAGTACATATGCCTCCTACCTACACAAATTACTCATCATAAAAAATACAAATACAAAGTCTAGCCACCTCCTCTAATTACCTGGCTCCATCTGCACTTTTGTTTAAGAAACTCAATATCGTGTCTATTTACGACGTTAATGTAAGCCAATTATGCACTTTCATCTACAAATACTCATACCTCCCAGACAGTTTACCTAAACCCTTCAATGGATCCTTCCAGGTTAATTCTGAAATCCATCTATATAACACAAGACACTGTAATAACCTTCACCTTCTAAATTGCCGCACCAACATACAGTCCATTTTCTATCAGATACAGAGGTACCGTACTCTAGAATTCTTATCTTCACATTGCCAAGACCTCATTATCCCTCAATAACTTCAAGCGAAGACTGGGGGTCAGCCTGATGAGCCAAACTACCCAATAATCCCCTCCATGTAGCCTAACTCTCACACACACATGCACACACACACTCATAATCAAACATGTTTTTTATTGTTTACTGAGTAAATCATGTTAAATTATAAATAATATGCTTTGTTTAACTGATTGAACCATCTTTTTTTATGTACTTATATTTGTGGTGTGGTTTTCATATAAGCTCTTTTGGCTCACTGTTAATTTTTTTGTTTGTTATCTATACTGTTTTCTTTCACTTCTTTTCTTTGGTGCGAATAAATAAAACCTAAAAAAAACTATATCATTAGGGGAGAGCTGGGATAAAAGTAACACGGGCAAAAGTAACACCCCCATTTTCTCAGATAACACAGAAGCTAGAATGACGTAGTGAAGTCAGCACGTTCCTAATATGAAGGACGACCTCCCTGCAAAAAAACTGCACAGTCTGACCATGTTGTGCCGAGTTATCAACAAAACGTGGTTTTGAGCGATTTGAGTAAGAAAAATATGACCCGGACGTGTTTTTCGGTTGTAGAGTTGTATTTAGTTGTTTAATGTTCCAAACATACATTATGTAATTTTCTTAATCCATCTAGTGACTAAATGACAGCATAAGTTTCAAGTGTCACGCTAGCTAGCTTGTCTTGGGTTTTAGCCTGGGAGAAGTTACATGAGAGATGGGTGAGACGAAAGTAAAACAATGTAAACTCATGACCCGGAATAAAAATAAAAATATGTTTAAGCACAGGCTAAAACATATAGTTGATATTGCTTTTATAATGTTAGCAAAATATCAACAAGTAGCTGAATGTTTGAAAATTATATATGACATCATTAGAATCATGCCTTAATCAATTGATTTAATGGATCAGCTTCTCACATACTAAGCTTTTATTGACAGGTTAGTGGTTAAACATATATATCTTCATGATTCTGGTGGTCAATTACCTTATGTCAAGCCATGGAAATGTGATAAGCATGATGAGTTTGTCATTTGTGAAGAGAATAACAATGTTTATTCTATTAAGACATAAGGAGCACGCATGACAAGAACAGCACACCTGATTGGTAGAGCTAAGCATGAACAGTCATTAAAAATGGTTAACAACATCTCCTACTACATTCCCATTAAAGTGAGATGAGCACATGATGGTTAATATAGCTATTATGTGATCAATTTAGTCCGATTAACATTGTAAGTCAAAAATATTGTGGTTGTGGAACATTGCGATGTTGACGCATGGGTTATTTTCATAAATTACGAACCTACAGCATTAATTATTCAAATCGACACAAACATGAAATTATGGCTGATAGTACATTTGTTGAAAGTAATGAGCATTACAAACCAGAAACAAGGAGATAAGACTGATATTGTGCACTTCTTGCCAGCTGTTACTTCCGTCCCAAGGCTGTTTTACTCCCGCCCTGCTGGTAGGTACACAAGTAATGTTGCGATAGTTCTGTTCTCTGTCTATTTAATTTAAACTCATTTACACTAGAAATTAAATTACAGTTGTTAATGTTAGAGGACATACAGTATATAAGTTGTTTGTCATAAAATATGGTGAATCTAGCTTTATCAATCTCTAAGTAATTAGGAAAAAAACGAAGTGTTACTTTCATCCTGGTTCTACCAACATCTTGACTAAATTCAACACTTTTATTGCCCCCCATACAAAAACTCCTCGCACGTTTAATAATTAATGATCTGCTTAACGTGGACAGGTTTTGGGTGGAGTAAACCCTCCCGATTCGCCTCTCAGGAGCAGGTCTGCCAGAACCATGGCCCAGTTAAACCCGGGTGCCGGCCCATGTAGATGGAAACAGAAAAGTCTGAGCCTTTTGGGTAAAACACCTGGGTAAATCCTCAGTGGAAATCATGTACAACAACCACAACCTAAAGTTTAACCGGAGTGACACAGACCTCACTCACTCACACCTCCACCGATAAGGAAGTATCCATTTTAAAAAGGCCTTGCAGATGCAATAGCAGATAAGCAACACAATGTTCCCATCGGCGTATCGCTGGTGAACATGAGAACGGAAGAAGAGAGGGCCGCGGAAACCATTAGACGACAGCAAACTCTTGAAGATTACTCTCCTCTCGCCAAGCTCAGGAGTTCCAATTTCAGGCACAATTTTCAGCCTTCAATATCCCAATTTTTATCAGCTTAAAGAGGAAATACAACTACTGTGTGTCAACCATGCGATACGCTGCTTGCTCTCATCTGCTCTGCCCTGCCCTGCGTTGGGCTAATAACATCAAGAGCCGGCTTAGCACAACGCACAGAATATACGTTTTGTGGTGTGTAGGAGGATGCAATGAAGGTCTCCAAATGGAAGTCCATCAAAATTTGACTGGATCTGAAAGTATTTGAGGGAGCAAGGGAGGGAGGAAAAAGCAATTGCCTACAAATACAAGGAAGAAGCCTTAGCGCTTTAGAGTTTCAAAACAGAAAGGGAAATAGGCTATACTGAATGTTTTCCAGTTCACCTGGAAAATAATGTCAATGCACAATGAACACCAATTAGATCAGTCTTTATTAGGCTGGCTAATGCATGAATTTATTTCGGTCTGACAGACAGAGCACAGGAAGTCTGATTGAAAATAGCAATCTTTAAAAAAATAATCAGGCTATTTTGATTGGTGTCATCAACAGAGCTCTGGAATTACATTGTTCTCATACCGTAGTTCACCTGCTAGATACAGTATATCAATATTTTATGATATTCTCTCCATAAGCTTTGCCGCTGAAGAAACAAATACATATTTGACCTATCTGTCAAAAAACTGTGACAAACCTTTTTAAAAGGTCCAGTGCAGCCATTTTTATCTAAATATCAAATCATTTCTGGGTAACAATTAAATACCTGATCGTTTCAATAAAAAAATGGAATGGTCAAAAATAAACAAAAATAGCTTCTTAGCAAATGGCAATTTCTCAAGCAAGAATTTTGCTAGGACTGTCTGGGAGTGGTCTGAGTGGGGAGGGGAAAACTGAAAATGTGCAGTTATTAGCAGAGAGATTTGGAACAATTTTATTGGTCTATTTATTTGTTTATTTTGTAATAATACAATTGTACAGTATATAAAAAAATTATTTTAAATAGATTTGGGCCTACCCCAACTCCCCATTCCCTCCAGCCCAACGTCTCTGTCCGAAAGAGTGAGGAGTAAACATTCAGAAACACTTTCTGTGAGTCACCGGACTTATAAATGCATTTATGCACACTTATGCATTCGTATAGGGTCTTATAAGGAACTATTCATCTTTATGCATTATAGTACTTGTGTGTGATGCGTGAAGGAATCTATAGCCTTAATGCATTTCTAAAAAAAATGAAAAGGAGATGTGAGCAATTATTAATGTGTATGGGAAGATTTATGTTGCACTATGTGGCATTATAAACAAGTTGTTCAAAGATAGTGTTACCCATCATTCATAATTTTTGTTTTATAATAATACAAATTTATACATACGAACAACAACTTATAGACACACACAAACAGCATCTACATCTCATCTGCCCAATATTCCCAAAATTCAATGGACACTTTGCAAACTTTTCAGACTTAGTTAATTGATCGGTACAATATCACCATTTAGAGCGAAGACGAAGCAAAACGATGGTATTCTCACTATAAATCAATCTGCAACAGAGTCTCTCCCTCAGGAGTATCTGTGCAGTGACCTCTGCTGAATTTATGTCTATAACAATGTCTATGAGTGGCCTTCACCAAGCCACAGCATCGAAACCATCCCAATTGAGGTCCGTGTGTTTGTCTGTGTATGTTTTTGTGTATGTTTCTGTGTTTGCATTTGAGTATATATTTTTTTTTTACAGGGACGTTAATCAACTTTTCAGTAAAAGTGCGGGTTTTAGGCAGCCGGCTAATTTTCAACCGCAGTCCCTGGGAAAGTTATTAAAAACAATTACAATAACAAAATAGCAGTGAGCACATGCAGAGCAACATAGGACAAGCAACATGTAGCACGCAGAAAAGCGTGCTGCGTGCAAAAAGCAACAAAACAAAAATACATAAAAACAACAAAGTGTTTCCACAACTCACAAGCTACAAACAACAGATAACATGGAAAACGGCAATACACAGCCAGGGATTATGTCTGTGTGAATGATAGTAGGATGAATGCTAAGTAAGGAGACAAGGAGAGGTTGAGGAGTATAGTTATGGATAGAGAGGAGGATGGGAGGCGGGTAGAGGTGCTGGTTGAGGTGGCTCTACCTGCTGCTTGGCCAGGTTAATGAGGTGGATTGGGAGAAGAAGGCTGGGCCCTGTGATATGTGAGCCTCTTCCTAGCCTGGGGCCATGTGGCCAGAGGACCACTGTTGAGCCCACCCGCCTCGGGCTCTACTGTGTGGTGTATGTGTGTTTGTGTGTGTGTTACCCATCATTACCACCTGCCAAGGCCTTCCCTCTAACACGTTGAATACCCACCAAGGCCTCCCCTTCTCTTCCCTTTGCATTGCAAATCTACCCCTACGAATGAGCAGTGATTGGATACCCATATTCAGAATACCTCATTTATTTCTTCATCTGTGCTATTGCTATGACTCAGGACATTAAGATGCATGATATTTGGGCTAGGTGTGACCTCCGATGCAAATGTTATTCATTTCCGTCACCAGGAAACTCTATAACAGGATGGACAAAATGGGAAAAGGGGGGGATTTCAGTTTCTGAAATGGCAGCCCTTTGGCTCAAACAAATGTTGTGGTGGTTGCCTCGCAGAGTGGTTTTCTCCTTTATGATCCTGAATGCGCAGTTGAAATCGGAGCATGGCGCACGAACTTCAAAATCACTTTTAAACTGCCACATTCCAACATGTTCTTCTTGACATCAGAGTCTGGCATTGTGCAGCATGAAACAATCATATGTGGGATCGATCTTGAAGTAAGTCTGTGTTGTGCTGTTGATAGTTTCTCAGTATGTGTGTGTTGGAAAGACTCACGCAACATCCTCCAACACATGGTTTCCTTAATTCCTTCCCAGACTTTTTCGCAGAGCCAAAGAGTATTTGGATGAAGTGTGTGCTGTAAACACTCATCTGACCACATCCCCTTGACTGCAGGCATCACCTGTTTTCTGTTTGCTGGGAAACCTAGCTGAGCTCTGTTCAAGAGCGCCGAATCACTGTGTGTCAGACACATCAATTGAGATGTCTTTCAACTTCAAGCATTCGCTCGCACTAATTTCTTACTAACACTTCTTCTCACTGTTTGTTTTTCGTGGGGGAGTTAATTGTTTATATACTGTAGCTCACATTTGGTAGAAATCTGACCCTGGCCTAGTATTAGCAAAAGAGGAATAAGAATGTGTATGTGTGTGTTTGTGTGTGTGTACGTGTTTGGGTACATGTGTTAGAGAAAAAGAGAGAGAGAAAGAGAGAGTGTGATAGAGAGTGTGAAATACATGGCTATGTGTATCTGTTTTCAGTCACATTGAGTAAGAAACAGAGTCTGAGAGATTCGGAGCCAGCCAGCTACATGAGCAGCTAGACACCACGGTGCTTTCCCCCTCCCCAGCCAGCCTCATCAATAGCCTGGACTCCCTAGACGCTTGTATAAATTAGCCACTGTTATCAGATGAGCTAACGATTGCTGTCCGGGTTCATGTCAAGAATTATCGATGACATCTTTAGCCTTTCCTCAGCCAGGGCTCTCAAGGAGCATGAGGCCCCTGGTGGGAAGGCTCAGCGATCAAACCCAAAGTTCCTGCCACATCAGGGAGATCACTCTGGTTTGAAGTCGAAGTTAGACATCCATCCAGGTCCCTAGAACCTCTAGAATTGCCTTCAAAACCAGCCACTAGGGGCAACTCTGAGCCCTATTACCTTCAAGTAAGCTGGCGGCTTGCTAGGGCGTTGTGGACAGGGATGGTGGAGCGCTCCGGTGCCGAGGGTTCTGTCTTCAAACCCAGTGCTAGGCAATATTTTTTCTTCTGTTTTAAGCCTTTCCTAAACCAACCCTTAACTTCTCGGAATTCATTCCTAAACTTAACCCTATTTTAAAACCCTATTTTAAAACTTAACCCTATTTTAAAACATATCCCATAACATAACGACATTTGAAAACCCCAGCCCGACTCAAGTGTTTTTGATAACAGTATCTCAACTGTAATGTCAAAAACTGATGTTTAACTTAATTTCATCCATAGACATTTGGAAGAAGGTGGACAAACATCAAATCTCAAGTCAACCTGTGATACCTGATTGGCCAAATAGCTAGACATCGGCCCTGTTCAAATGCCTCCGAAAAGTAATCACTGACCTGAAATGGTTGAATTCGTGAAAGTTGAATCACTTGTAGATCTGTGCTTACCTCAAGGAACTGAGTCATATGCTTATACAGCTTACACTTACAGCTTACACAAAATTCCCCAAATTCCCTGATTACCTGAAAACAAATAAAGGTTATGACCGGAGCATAGTTTTTTCTGACCACATAGTGACTTGACCATGAGGCTAAGTCTGGAACCAACAGGACCATGAATAGCTTCTACCCCCAAGCCATAAGACTGCTAAAGAATTAACCAAATAGCTTCCCAGACTATCTGCATTGAACCTTTTTGCACTCTATGCACACACAATGAACTCTACCCACACACTCACACATACTTACACTGACACACACACACACATACTTACACTGACACACACTCACACATACTTACACTGACACACACACACACATACTTACACTGACACACACACACACATACTTACACTGACACACACACACACATACTTACACTGACACACACACACACATACTTACACTGACACACACTCACACATACTTACACTGACACACACACACACATACTTACACTGACACACACACACACATACTTACACTGACACACACACACACACACACACACACACGACACACACACACACACACACACACACTGACACACACACACACACACACACACACACACACACACACACACACACACACACACACACACACACACACACACACACACACACACACACACACACACACACAATCAGCTGACTGTGTGACATTTAAACACATTCCAAAACAATCATCTGATCACAATGCAGACATGGGATGGTTATGGCTCACATTGTACTATCAGGTCAAGTGTGGATGGTATAGCACTCAATCGCATCAGATGTGACCGGATATGGATTTCATATCTATACTAGGGGTAAATGGTGTCAAATTGGGATTCAGCCACTAACTGGCTTTGAGTCAATATGATGTAGGCCGATTTTACGGCTCATAATAGAAATTAACCTGGTTGGAAAATTGAATTTGAAAAAGGAGTGGTCTTTACAGTAATATTATACACTTCCCTGAATCTGATTAAATAGTACAATTGTCACCCTTTGCCGCCACGCTCCTCCAAATTTACAAAAGCCTTTGATATTTATTGAATAATTGTATGACTTTTTATGATTCTTTTTATGCTTGCCTTTGTATTTTCGCATTGACTACAGGCAATTCTCCATTGATATGCATTGTGCATTCTAGAATATTTGAGGTGTGCTCTTTGTTAAATACAAAGATCTTTCGTACATTGGGTCCTCAACCAACTGGCACGTCTTTGTGGTTTATGGTTTAGACATATTCCTCTTAGTTGGTCCAGTGAGTATTTGGTCTTGTATTGCAATAATGTACAGGAACTGATCAGTGCTGCTTTGGGGAAGGGGCATTTTGTTCCTACCATTCTACCAGGCTAGTTTTGTTGTTTTGTTGTCTATGCACACACAATGAACTCTAACCACACACTCACACATACTTACACTGACACACACACACACACGTGTTATATTTCAACTCCATATTTCAACTCCATCCCCCTGTGTGTGTTTGTGTTCGTGTGTGTGTGTGTGTGTGTGTATGTACAGTGCCTTCAGAAAGTGTTCATATCCCTTTACTTATTCCACATTTTGTTGTGTTACAGCCTGAATTCAAAATGGATTAAATATATTTTCTCTGACCCATCTACCCACAACACCCCATGAAAAGTGAATGTATTGAAAATGAAAAACAGAAATACACTTTGTATACGAAAGTATGTGGACAACCTTTCAAATTAGTGGATTTGGCTATTTCAGCCACACCCGTTGTTGACAGGTGTATAGAATCGAGCACAAAGCCATGCAATCTCAAATCAAATCAAATCAAATTTTATTGGTCACATACACATGGTTAGCAGATGTTAATGTGAGTGTAGGGAAATGCTTGTGCTTCTAGTTCTGACTGTGCAGTAATATCTAACAAGTAATCTAACAATTTCACAACAACTACCTTATACACACGAGTGTAAAGGAATGAATAAGAATATGTACATATCACTATATGGAAGAGCGATGGCCGAATGGCAGAGGCAAGATGCAGTAGATGGTATAGAGTACAGTATATACATATGAGATGAGTAACGTAAGGTATGTAAACATGATATAAAGTGGTATTGTTTAAAGTGACTAGTGATACATTTATTACACCCAATTTTTAATTATTAAAGTGGCTAGAGATTTGAGTCAGTATGTTGGCAGCAGCCACTCAATGTTAGTGATGGCTGTTTAACAGTCTGATGGCCTTGAGATAGAAGCTGTTTTTCAGTCTCTCGGTCCCAGCTTTGATGCACCTGTACTGACCCCGCCTTCTGTATGATAGCGGGGTGAACAGGCAGTGGCTTGGGTGGTTGTTGTCCTTGAAGATCTTGTTGGCCTTCCTGTGACATCGGGTGGTGTAGGTGTCCTGGAGGGCAGGTAGTATGCCCCCGGTGATGCGTTGTGCAGAGCTCACTACCCTCTGGAGAGCCTTACAGTTGTGGGCGGAGCAGTTGCCGTACCAGGCGGTGATACAGCCCGACAGGATGCTCTCGATTGTGCATCTGTAGAAGTTTGTGAGTGTTTATGGTGACAAGCCAAATTTCTTCAGCCTCCTGCGGTTGAAGAGGCGCTGCTGCTCCTTCTTCACCACGCTGTCTGTGTGGGTGGACCATTTCAGTTTGTCCGTGATGTGTACGCCGAGGAACTTAAAACTTTCCACCTTCTCCACTACTGTCCCGTTGATGTGGATAGGGGGGTGCTCCCTCTACTGTTTCCTGAAGTCCAAGATCATCTCCTTTGTTTTGTTGACGTTGAGTGTGAGGTTATTTTCCTGACACCACACTCCGAGGTCCCTCACCTCCTCCCTGTAGGCCGTCTCGTCGTTGTTTGTAATCAAGCCTACCACTGTCGTGTCGTCTGCAAACTTGATGATTGAGTTGGAGGCGTGCATGGCCACGCAGTCATGGGTGAAAAGGGAGTACAGGAGAGGGCTGAGAACGCACCCTTGTGGGGCCCCAGTGTTGAGGATCAGCGGGGTAGAGATGTTGTTTCCTACCCTCACTACCTGGGGGAGGCCCGTCAGAAAGTCCAGGACCCAGTTGCACAGGGCGGGGTCGAGACCCAGGCTCGAGCTTAATGACGAGTTTGGAGGATACTATGGTGTTAAATGCTGAGTTGTAGTCGATGAACAGCATTCTTACATAGGTATTCCTCTTGTCCAGGTGGGTTAGGGCAGCGTGCAGTGTGATTGCGATTGCATCGTCTGTGGACATAGCTCAGAGATGGCCGACAGAGATGGCCGCCTTGATTCGCGTTCTTAGGAAACTATGCAGTATTTAGTTTTTTTATGTATTATTTCTTACACTGTTACCCCAGGAAATATTAAGTCTTATTACATACAGCCGGGAGGAACTATTGGATATAAGAGCAACATCAACTTACCAACATTACGACCAGGAATGCAACTTTCCCGAAGGGGATCTTCTGTTTGGTCCACCACCCAGGACAATGGATCGGATCCCAGCAGGCGTCCCAAAACAACGTCACCGCAGAAGGGGCAGATGGAGCGGTCTTCTGGTCAGGCTCCGTAGACGGGTACATCGCCCACTGCTCCCAAGTATACTACTCGCCAATGTCCAGTCTCTTGACAACAAGGTAGACGAAATTTGAGTAAGGGTTGCCTTCCAGAGAGACATCAGAGATTGTAACATTCTCTATTTCACGGAAACATGGCTCACTCGGGATACGTTATCAGAGTCGGTACAGCCACCTGGTTTCTTCATGCATCGCACCGACAGAAACAAACATCTCTCTGGTAAGAAGGGCTGGGGTGTATGCCTTATGATTAATGAGTTGTGCTGTGATCATAACAACATACAGGAGCTCAAGCCCCTTTGTTCACCTGACCTAGAATTCCTTACAATCAAATGCCGACCGCATTATCTACCAAGAGAATTCTCTTCGATTATAATCACAGCCATGTATATCAATCTCCATTGACAAACATTGGCAGTAGAATGGCCTTACTGAAGAGCTCAATGACTTTCAATGTGGCAGTTTGTCAAATTTCTGCCCTGCTACAGCTGTCCCGGTCAATCAATCAATCACTCAAATGTATTTATAAAGCCCTTTTTACATCAGCCGATGTCACAAAGTGCTATACAGAAACCCAGCCTAAAACCCCAAACAGCAAGCAATGCAGATGTAAAAGCACGGTGGCTACGAAACATTCCCTAGGAAGGCAGAAACCTAGAAAGAAACCTAGAGAGGAACCAGGCTCTGAGGGGTGGCCAGTCCTCTTCTGGCTGTGACAGGTGGAGATTATAACAGTACATGGCCAAGTAGTTAAAATGTTCATAGATGACCAGCAGGGTCAAGTAATAATAATCACAGTGGTTGTAGAGGGTGCAACAGGTCAGCACCTCAGGAGTGAATGTCAGTTGGCTTTTCATAGCCGATCATTCAGAGTTAGAGACAGCAGATGCGGTAGAGAGAGAGAGTCGAAAACAGCAGGTCCGGGACAGGGTAGCACTTCGGGTGAACAGGTCATGGTTCCATAGCCACAGGCAGGACAGTTGAAACTGGAGCAGCAGCACGACCAGGTGGACTGGGGACAGCAAGGAGTCATCAGGCCAGGTAGTCCTGAGGCATGGTCCTAGGGCTCAGGTCCTCTGAGAGAAGAGAAAGAGAAAGAGAGAGAGAAAGAGAGAAAGTGAGAGAGAGAGAATTAGAGGGAGCATACTTAAATTCACACAGGACACCGGATAAGACTGGAGAAAAACTCCAGATATAACAGACTGACCCTAGCCCCCAACACAAACTATTGCAGCAAAATTACTGGAGGCTGAGACAGGAGGGGTCAGGAGACACTGTGGCCCCGTCCGACTGTACCCCCGGACAGGGCCAACCAGGCAGGATATAACCCCACCCACTTTGCAAAACACAGCCCCCACACCACTAGAGGGATATCTTCAACCACCAACTTACTACCCTGAGACAAGGTCGAGTGTAGCCCGCAAAGTTCTCCCCCACAGCACGAACCCGAGGGGGGTGCCAACCCGGACAGGAAGATCATGTCAGAGACTCAACCCACTGAAGTGACGCATCCCTCCTAGGGATGGCATGGAAGAGTACCAGTATGCCAGTGACTCAGCCCCCGTAATAGGGTTAGAGGCAGAGAATCCCAGTGGAGAGAGAGGAACCGGCCAGGCAGAGACAGCAAGGGTGGTTCATCGCTCCAGTGCCTTTCCATTCACCTTCACACCCCTGGGCCAGACTACACTCAATCACTGGACCTAATTAAGAGATGAGTCTTCAATAAAGACTTAAAGGTCGCGACTGAGTCTGCGTCTCTCACATGGATAGGCAGACCATTGCATAAAAATGGAACTATAGGAGAAAGCTCTGCATCCAGCTGTTTGCTTAGAAATTCTAGGCACAATAAGCAGGCCTGTGTCTTGTGACCCGTAGCATACGTATAGGTATGTACGGCAGGACCAAATCGGAAAGATAGATAGGAGCAAGCCCATGTAATGCTTTGTAGGTTAGCAGTAAAACCTTGAACTGAGCCCTAGCCTGAACAGGAGAGGCTAGCACTGGAGTAATATGATCAAATGTTTAGGTTCTAGCATACCACCCTGCATACCACTGCTGGCTTGCTTCTGAAGCTAAGCAGGGTTGGTCCTGGTCAGTCCCTGGATGGGAGACCAGATGCTGCTGGAAGTGGTGTTGGAGGGCCAGTAGGAGGCACTCTTTCCTCTGGTCTAAAAAAAAATATCCCAATGCCCCAGGGCAGTGATTGGGGACACTGCCCTGTGTAGGGTGCCGTCTTTCGGATGGGACGTTAAACGGGTGTCCTGACTCTCTGAGGTCATTAAAGATCCCATGGCACTTATCGTAAGAGTAGGGGTGTTAACCCCGGTGTCCTGGCTAAATTCCCAATCTGGCCCTCAAACCATCATGGTCACCTAATAATCCCCAGTTTACAATTGGCTCATTCATCCCCCTCCTCTCCCCTGTAACTATTCCCCAGGTCGTTGCTGCAAATGAGAACGTGTTCTCAGTCAACTTACCTGGTAAAATAACGGTAAAATAAAATAAATAAAAAAATATTCTTGCAGCCGTGTTTAGCACTAACTGAAGTTTATTTAGTGCTTTATCCGGGTTGCCGGAAAGTAGAGAATTGCAGTAGCTTTTTCAAAATTTTAGAGAGGAATGGGAGATTTGATATAGGCTGATAGTTTTTAATATTTTCTGGGTCAAGGTTTCGCTTTTTCAAGAGAGGCTTTATTACTGCCACTTTTAGTGAGTTTGGTACACATCCGGTGGATAGGGAGCCGTTTATTATGTTCAACATAGGAGGGCCAAGCACAGGAAGCAGCTCTTTCAGTAGTTTAGTTGGAATAGGTTTCAGTATGCAGTTTGAGGGTTTACAGGCCATGACTATTTTCATCAATGTATCAAGAGATATAGTATTAAAAAAGTTGAGTGTCTCCCTTGATCCTAGGTTCTGGTAGTTTTGCGCATACTCAGGACAACTGAGCTTTGACGAAATACGTAGATTTAAAGAGGAGTCCGTCATTTTCTTTCTAACGATCATGATCTTTTCGTCAAAGATGTTCATGAATTTATCACTGCTGAAGTGAAAGCCATCCTCTCTTGTGGAATGCTGCTTTTTACTTAGCTTTGCGACAGTATCAAAATTAAATCTAGGATTGTTCTTTTTCTCCTCAATTAAGTTGGAAAAATAGGATGATAGAGCCCTCACTGCTGCTCGTCGATACTGCACGGTACTGTCTTTCCAAACTAATCAGAAGACTTCCAGTTTGGTGTAGCGCCATTTCCGTTCCAATCTTCTGGACGTTTGCTTCAGGGCTCGGGTATTTTCTGTATACCAGGGAGCTAGTTTCTTATGACAAATGTTTTTTGTTTTTAGGGGTGCGACTGCATCTAGGGTATTACGCAAGGTTAAATTAAGATCCTCAGTTAGGTGGTTAACTGATTGTTGTACTCTGCCGTCCTTGGGTATGTGGAGGGAGTCTGGAAGGACATCTAGGAATCTTTGGGTTGTCTGAGAATTTATAGCACGGCTTTTGATAATCCTTGGTTGGGCTGCCCCGACCTCGAGCCTGCGTACCAGGCTCATTCTCCTGTATATTATGAGTACAGCGACTGCAATTAGAAGGCATAATGTTAATGCTACTACTTAGCTTCGGCTGGTGAAGGTCCTGTAAAACCATGTCCAGATAAAACATCTGGGGTGAAAAAGTTGAATGAAAAAAGTCGAGAGAGGGGGAAAAAAACTAAATAAATTTATATAAAATGTTAATTAAAAAGTAAAAACCGTAAAGTTGGCAGGTAGTAAAGTAACGATAGCAACAAAACGCACAGAAGCACGTAAACAAGTCCACAAGTTGTGACAGTAAATGACTTCAGCACTCAATGATGCAAAACATCAAAACATAATTGCTGTTTTTGTGAAGTGGAAACGACTAGGAGCAACAACAGCTCAGCTGCGAAGTGGTAGGCCACACAAGCTAGCAGAACAGGATCACCGAGTGCTGAAGCGCGTACCGCGTAAAAATTGTCTGTTCTTGTCACAAGTGTAGAGAGGAGGAGGCAGTCGCAGATTTAGAACTACTGAATTTATTAAAGCACCGTATTTAAAAGCGGGATGAACCCCAAAGCGTAAAATAATAAAGTACTCAAGAAATAGCAGGAGAGATTCCTCCCAGGAAAACAAGCAAAATCTACAATGACAGACAAAGACATATGACAGAGGGAGTATATATACAGTGATAAGGTGGGGATTGGAACCAGGGCGCAAATATTTGCAAATAAATTCATTAAAAATCCTACAATGTGAATTTCTGGATTTATTTTCTCATTTTGTCTGTCATAGTTGAAGAGTACCTATGATGAAAATTACAGGCCTCTCTCATCTTTTTAAGTGGGAGAACTTGCACAATTGGTGGCTGACTAAATACTTTTTTGCCCCACTGTACAGTGATAGAGTGGGGATTGGAACCAGCTGTGTGTAATGATGACGAGACAAGTCCGGGGTTGATGAGTGAAGGGCATTTGCCAGCAGCAGGTTTGGCAGCAGCTAGAAGGCCGGCGACGCCGAACACCTGAGCTGGACAGGAGGCTGCTGTGACAGTCCTCGGTTGCAACACACCACTGAGTTCCAAACTGCCTCAGGCAGCAACGTCAGCACAAGAACTGTTTGTTGGGAGCTTCATGAAATGGTTTTCCATGGCCGAGCAGCCGTACCAAAGCCTAAGATCACCATGTGCAATGCCCAGCGCCGGCTGGAGTTGTGTAAAACTTGCCGCCATTGGACTCTGGAGCAGTGGAAGCACGTTCTCTGGCGAAGAGAACATGCTTCCAATGGACAAATGCCAGAAGAACGCTATCTGCCTCAATGCATAGTGCCAACTGTAATGTTTGGTGGAGGAGGAATAATAGTCTGGGCTGTTTTTCATGGTTTATGCTAGGCCCCTTAGTTCCAGTGAAGGGAAATCTTAACGCTACAGCTTTCAAGAACATTCTAGACGATTCTGTGCTTCCAACTTTGTAAGAACAGTTTGGGGAAGGCACTTTCCTGTTTCAGCATGACAATGCCCAGTGCACAAAGCGAGGTCCATACAGAAATGGTGTATCAATATTGGTGTGGAAGAACTTGACTGGCCTGCACAGAGCCCTGACCTCAACCCCATCGAACACCTTTGGGATGAATTGGAATGCCGACTGCAAGCCAGGCCTAATCGCCCAACAT
Organism: Salvelinus fontinalis; assembly: GCF_029448725.1. Classification (NCBI taxonomy): domain Eukaryota; kingdom Metazoa; phylum Chordata; class Actinopteri; order Salmoniformes; family Salmonidae; genus Salvelinus; species Salvelinus fontinalis. The sequence goes on from NC_074677.1 coordinate 9,840,199, forward strand.
CAGTGCCCAACCTCAGAAATGCTCTCGTGGCTGAATGGAAGCAAGTCCCTGCAGCAATGTTCCAACATCTAGTGGAAAGCCTTCCTAGAAGAGTGGAGACTTATAGCAGCAAAGGGGGGACCAACTTCATATTAAAACCCATGATTTCGGAATGAGATGTTCGAGGAACAGGTGTCCACATACTTTTGGTCATGTAGTGTATCTCATTTCCATAAGTATTCACACCCTTGAGTCAGTACTTTGTAAAAGCACATTTGGCAGTGATTACAGCTCTGAGTGTTTCTGGGTAAGTCTCTTTTCAAAATTCTTCAAGCTCTGTCAGACTGTTGGTTGATCATTGCTAGACAACAGTGGAGGCTCTTCAGAGGAGGAAGGGGAGGACCATCCTCCTCAGTGTTATTTCAGAAAAATAAATATGTTAAGACATGAAAAAAGTTATCATTTTCAGATAAAACTATATTAAATATAATCACGTCACTAAATAATTGATTAAAACACACTATTTTGCAAAGAAGGTCTATAGTAGTCTCAACAGCACTCTGTAGGCTAGTACCATGGTGTAGCCAGTGGACAGCTAGCTTCCGTCCTCCTCTGAGTACATTGACTTCATTACAAAACCTATGAGGCTCATGGTTCTCACCCCCTTCCATAGACTTACACAGCAATTATGACAACTTCCGGAGGACGTCCTCCAACCTATCAGAGATCTTGCAGCATGAACTGACATGTTGTCCACCCAATCAAGGGATCAGAAAGCTAGCTAGCACTGCAGTGCATAAAATGTGGTGAGTAATTGACTCAGAGAGAGAAAGAAAATAGTTGAACAGTTTTGAACAAATTAATTTCTTCCTAAATGAAGGAGAAGCAAGAGAGAAATAGAGAGAGATTTTGTTGTTTCACTTAGATAGTAATTGCAGCTAGCTAGTTTAGCCTACTGAAACAGCCTGCTCAAACAAAGGGATGCTATGTTAAGTAGCTGACTATGACTAACCAACACAACACTGGAACTCTTCCGAGTCAAGATAAGGTTTTGATTTGACAAATTTATTGCCACCGAGGCCTGCCAGTGTAACTGCTTACTGACTGTGCACTGTAAAGTTACTGTATGATTTAGCGGGTTTACTAACACGCTAGTTCTAATAGCTACGCTGACTATGACGGTTTTCATTTTTTGTTTTAGATTACCTTTATTTTAGTAGGCAAGTCAGTTAAGAACAAATTCTTATTTTCAATGACGGCCTAGGAACAGTGGGTTAACTGCATTGTTCAGGGGCAGAACAACAGATTTCTACCTTGTCAGCTCGGGGATTCACTCTTGCAACCTTTCGGTTACTAGTCTAACGCTCTAACCACTAGGCTACCCTGCCGCCTTACTTTAGCTAATATGGTAACAACGATGTAGGCTGTGTGTAGGGGTTTGGCTTGGAAAGGTTTTTCCGCATGGTCACATACAGCTGATTTGTTGTGCATTGAAGTACACAAGCGAAGGGAAGAGGTGAAAGGAGGAGAGTGCATAATATAGATACGAGAAGGAATACAACGTGGCTGCTATGAAACTGTGAACTGTGTTTACGTGTGATCAGGGGTGTATTCATTCTGCCGATTCTGTTGAAAGATATTTCTGAAACAGAAGCAAACGGAACAAAATGGGGCTAAACATCCCTGAATTTGTCCAATAGAAACTCTCGTTTACAACTGTTTACAACTGTTGCAAACAGGATGCATGTTTTGGAATAGTTTTATTCATTAAAGGCTTCCTTCTTTTCAGTCTGTCAATTAGGTTAGTATTGTGGACTAACTACAATGTTGTTAATCCATCCTCAGTTTTCTCCTATCACAGCCATTAAACTCTGTAACTGTTTAAAAGTCACTATTGACCTCATGGTGAAATCCCTGAGCGATTTCCTTTTTATCCGGCAACTGAGGTAGGAAAGACGCCTGTATCTTTGTAGTGAATGTGTGTATTGATACACCATCCTAAGTGTAATTAATAACTTCACCATGCTCATCTACCAATAGGTGCCCTTCTTTGCGAGGCATTGGAAAAACTCCCAGGTCTTTGTGGCTGAATCTGTGCATGAAATTCACTGCTTGACTGAGGGACCTTAATTCTATGTTTGGGGTACAAAATAAGGCAGTCATTTAAAAATCATGTTAAACACTATTATTGCACACAAGTGAGTCCTTGCAACTTGTTGTTGTGACTTGTTCAGCAAATTTTTACTCCTGAACTTATTTAGGCTTGCCATAACAAAGGGATTACAGTAAATACTTATTGACTGAAGAAATGTCAGCTTTTTCATTGTTAATGAATTAGTAAAAATGTCAAAAAAATTATTCCACTTCGACATTATGGGGTGTGTGTCACGCCCTGTCCTTAGAGATCCTTTTTATGTCTCTATTTTGGTTGGTCAGGGTGTGAATTTGGGTGGGCATTCTATGTCTGGTGTTCTATGTTGTCCTTGTTTTGTATTTCTATGTGTTTGGCCTGGTATGGTTCCCAATCAGAGGCAGCTGTCTATCGTTGTCTCTGATTGAGAACCATACTTAGGTAGCCTGTTCCCACCTGTGTTTGTGGGTGGTTGTTTTCTGTTTTGTGTGTCGTCACCTTACAGAACTGTTGTTTTGTTCAGTGTTAAGTTGATTGATTAAAATATGAACACTTACCACGCTGCACCTTGGTCCTCTTCTCCTTCTCCCGACGACAATCGTTACAGTGTGTAGTCCAGTGATAAACAAATCTCAATTTAATCCATTTTAAATTCAGGCTGTAACACAACACAATGTGGAAAAAGTCAAGGGGTGTGAATACTTTCTGAAGGCACTGTAGGTGTGTGTGTATTTGCCTGTACATCAATGTGGTTGTGTTAGAAATGCAGTTAGGTAGCCTATTGCATTCCTTCGAGGGATGGGAGACTTGAGAGGCCACCTAAAATACTGTGCAATAATTGGAATTGCTTTATCTTTTAGACTCATCAGTTAATTTGCAATTTTCCATTTAATTACCAACTCGCTCTCTGCATTTGCAATTAAAATGAGCACTGATAAAAGAGAAGATGCCTTTTAGCTGATTCCACTTGGAATGAGAACACAAGCCAGGAATAGCAATCAGTATACAAATCACACTCACACTAACACACACAACATCCTCAATTTGTATGATTTGGAACGGAGCTCGTCAGATGTAATAAAATAAAATATGCGAGCCATGATCCAATCCAAAGCTGTGTTGAGTGGAGGGCTGAGTTGAGGGGGTGTTGTGTTTTTGGCCTCCCTGGCACTTTTCCACTCATGTTGGTGTCAGGCCCGGGGTCCTAGGATAGGATAGGATGAGCTGGTGTAGCACGCCTGTCCTGTAACGGTTCTCCTCTTCCTCTTCATCCGAAGAGGAGGAGCATGGATTGAACCAAGACGCAGCGTTTGAATAAGACATGATTTTTAATTAAACGAAACAGAAAACACGAACGAACACTTGAAATACAAAACAAATAAACAATGTAGACAGACCTGAACTACGAACTCACATGAAACACGAAGAACGCATGAACACGAAAACTGCCTACATAAAACGAACAAACAAACAAAACCGAAACAGTCCCATGTGGCGCAATGACATACACAGACACAGGAGACAACCACCCACCTCAAACAGTGTGAAAACACCTACCTTAATATGACTCTCAATTAGAGGAAATGCCAAACACCTGCCTCTAATTGAGAGCCATACCAGGCAACCCTTAAACAAACATAGAAACAGAAAACATAGACTGCCCACCCAAACTCACGTCCTGACCAACTAACACATACAAAACTAACAGAAACAGGTCAGGAACGTGACATGTCCTCTGTGTCATCCGGTCTGTGTCTGGGGCAGAGTTGAGAAGCCGATCGCATCACTTCCTGTCCCTTCTGGCTGTCTGGGTCTAAGTGCTGTCTTGTGCACTTGTGACCCCTCAAACTCAAAGACACTGTTTCTATTCAGAGTAGAGCAGGCACATTATTTATACTAAATGGTGACTGGGTATGCTATACAGCTGTTTTTAAAGAACATTTTATAATGTCTCAATTATTTGCATGGAAGTATGGGGATTTTGTGCCCTGCTTTTGTCTTTTCTGCCTGTAAAATACAGTTGAAATGGTTCAGTCCAAAGCAACTCTCTGTGCCTTGCTTTGGTATGACTCACAATGTCAATATGACTTAACTTCTGGGCACCTCTGATTGTTAACAATTACCATACAAGTTCAGCCTTCTTAGTAAGGATGACAAATATAATCTATTCCACAGTACCGCTCCCAATCTTTCTGTAAACACACAAGCAATTACTGTGATTCATACCATAGCATCCTGAGGGACCTTCATGCTCATGACTAGACATGCTGATTCACTGATGTTGTGCTTTGCATGGGAAAAGTGTGTGTGTGTGAGAGCATGTTTTTTGTGTGTGTATGTGTGTGTCTGTGCATGCATGTGTGTGTTCAAAAGATGGAGTGTTGTAGAGGAGGGTAGCTTTCAAGAGGTCAAGCCAAGTGTGTCAGGTCTGCGTGTGCTGAACAGGGGTGTGTGGGGGGTGAGGAGTTGGTTAGGTCTGAATGTGCTGAACAGGGGTGTGTGGGGGGTGAGGAGTTGGTTAGGTCTGAACGTGCTGAACAGGGGTGTGTGGGGGGTGAGGAGCATACAGCATTGTCAGCAAGAGGGGATAGACACTTATGTGTGTGTACGTGCATGCGTGGATGCATATGCGTGTGTTTGTGTGTGTATGTATGAATGTGGGTGTTTTCGGTGTGAAATGGCTAACTAGTTAGATATACATGCTAGTAGCGTTTCTATTGGTGACGTCACTTGCGCTCAGATATATTTAACCTGTCTAGGATCAGCGTGGCGCTAGCGGCACACCCCCCCCCCCCCCACTGAAAAACCAGTGCCGCGAAATTCAAAAAAAATATTTTTTTAAAATATTTAACTTTCACACATTAAAGTCCAATACAGCTAATGAAAGACACAGATCTTGTGAATCCAGTCAACATTTCCGATTTTTAAAATGTTTTACAGGGAAGACACAATATGTAAAGATGTACATCTATTACCTAAAAACACATTAGCATAATCCACCATCTTTTATTTGTCCACCAACACCAGTAGCCATCACCAATTCGGCTAAACTAAGATATTTATAGCCCCTAACCAACAAAAAAACTCATTAGATGACAGTCTGATAACATATTTATGGTATGGGATAGGTTTTGTTAGAAAAAAGTGCATATTTCAGGTAGATGACATAGTTTACAATTGCACCCACCATCACAAATGGACTAGAATAATTACAATGAGCAACGTGTTTACCTAACTACTAATCATCAAACATTTCGTAAAAATACACAGCATACACGAATCGAAAGACACAGATCCTGTGAATACAGACAATATTTCAGATTTTCTAAGTGTCTTACAGCGAAAACACAATAAATCGTTATATTAGCTTAGCACATAGCAATTAGCAGCCCAGCATTGATTCTAGCCAAAGTGAGCGATAAAAGTCAACATCGCCAAAAGATATTAATTTTTTCACTAACCTTCTCAGAATTCTTCCGATGACACTCCTGTAACATCACATTACAACATGCATATACAGTTTGATCGAAAATGTTTATATTTAGCCACCAAAATCATGGTTAGACAATGTGAAATGTAGACAAGCTGGTAAAGAAAAAGTCCTTGCGCCACTTAGACAGTGATCTACTCTTATACATAAATACTCATAAACGTGACTAAAAAATATAGGGTGGACAGGGATTGATAGACAATTTAATTCTTAATACAATTGCGTTATTACATTTTTTAATTTATCCTTACTTTTCAATACAGTTTGCGCCAAGCGAAGCTACGTCAAAAAACATGGCGTCCTAAGCCACTAAAATGTTTCGACAGAAACACGATTTATCATAATAAAAATGTCCTACCTTGAGCTGTTCTTCCATCAGTATCTTGGGCAAAGGATCCTTTCTTGGGAGAAATCGTCTTTTGGTGGAAAGCTGTCCTCTTGCCATGTGGAAATGTCAACTGCGTTCGGGATGAACTGAAAAGCGTGCCCAACTTTTCACATCGTTGCAAAAATAAATGTCCCAAAATCGCACTAAACGGATATAAATTGCTATAAAACGCTTTAAATTAACTACCTTATGATGTTTTTAACTCCTATAACGAGTGAAAAGATGACCGGAGAAATATAACAGGCTAAACTAACGCTTGGAACAGGTGCGCGCCGGTGTCCTCTAGGCTCATGACGCAGCTCCCAAAGAATGACTAGCTTCAGGGTTTTTTCATTTGTAGGGCCTGTGAACGCGCAATCGACCCCGTTGGAATCGTCATCACGTAAAGGCATCCAGGGGAAGACGTAAGAAGTGTCCGTATAGTCATAGCAACGACAGTGCCCTTTTAACTGACTTCAGAAGAGTGGCCAACATTTCTCAAATCTGACTCCATGTCAGGGAAATTGCTGTAGAATGGGCTCTGTTCCACTTAGAGACAAAATTTCAACTCCTATAGAAACTATAGACTGTTTTCTATCCAATAATAATAATAATATGCATATTGTACGATCAAGGATTTTGTGGGAAGCCGTTTAAAAAATTAGCCAAATTAGCATAAATAGTCTAAACAGCGCCCCCATCCCCAACAGGTTAATATATTTAATTTTGAATTCAGGCTGTCACAACAACATGTGGAATAAGTCAAGGGTTATGAATACTTTCTGAAGGCACTGTACATGCAAAGACAGACAGGTCACTGTGGGTATTGGTGTATACTGTATACCCTGACAGACAGGTCAATATGTGTAATGTACAAAAAAGTATGAATGTATGTACTTGTAAGTCGCTCTGGATAAGAGCGTCTGCTAAATGACTTAAATGTAAATGTAAATGTGTATTGGTGTATATACAGTACTGTACACAGACAGACAGGTCAACATTTGTATTGGTGTAAATGCACAGAAAGACACGTCAATATACAGTGGGGAGAACAAGTATTTGATAACCTGCAAAATTGGCAGTGTTTCCTAATTACAAAGCATGTAGAGGTCTGTCATTTTTTATCATAGGTATACTTCAACTGTGAGAGACGGAATCTAAAACAAAAATCCAGAAAATCACATTGTATGATTTTTAAGTAATTAATTTGCATTTTATTGCATGACATAAGTATTTGATACATCAGAAAAGCAAAACTTAATATTTGGTACAGAAACCTTTGTTTGCAATTACAGAGATCATACGTTTCCTGTAGTTCTTGACCAGGTTTGCACACACTGCAGCAGGGATTTTGGCCCACTCCTCCATACAGACCTTCTCCAGATCCTTCAGGTTTCGGGGCTGTCGCTGGGCAATACGGACTTTCAGCTCCCTCCAAAGATTTTCTATTGGTTTCAGGTCTGGAGACTGGCTAGGCCACTCCAGGACCTTGAGATGCTTCTTACGGAGCCACTCCTTAGTTGCCCTGGCTGTGTGTTTCGGGTCGTTGTCATGCTGGAAGACCCAGCCACGACCCATCTTCGATGCTCTTACTGAGGGAAGGAGGTTGTTGGCCAAGATCTCGCGATACATGGCCCCATCCATCCTCCCCTCAATACGGTGCAGTCGTCCTGTCCCCTTTGCAGAAAAGCATCACCAAAGAATGATGTTTCCACCTCCATGCTTCACGGTTGAGATGGTGTTCTTGGGGTTGTACTCATCCTTCTTCTTCTTCCAAACATGGCGAGTGGAGTTTAGACCAAAAAGCTCTATTTATTTTCTTCAAAAAGCTCTCATCAGACCACATGACCTTCTCCCATTCCTCCTCTGGATCATCCAGATGGTCATTGGCAAACTTCAGACGGGCCTGGACATGCGCTGTCTTGAGCAGGGGGACCTTGCGTGCGCTGCAGGATTTTAATCCATGACGGCGTAGTGTGTTACTAATGGTTTTCTTTGAGACTGTGGTCCCAGCTCTCTTCAGGTCATTGACCAGGTCCTGCCGTGTAGTTCTGGGCTGATCCCTCACCTTCCTCATGATCATTGATGCCCCACGAGGTGAGATCTTGCATGGAGCCCCAGACCGAGGGTGATTGAACTTCTTCCATTTTCTAATAATTGCGCCAACAGTTGTTGCTTTCTCACCAAGCTGCTTGCCTATTGTCCTGTAGCCCACCCCAGCCTTGTGCAGGTCCTTACACAGCTCTCTGGTCTTGGCCATTGTGGAGAGGTTGGAGTCTGTTTGAGTGTGTGGACAGGTGTCTTTTATACAGGTAATGAGTTCAAACAGGTGCAGTTAATACAGGTAATGAGTGGAGAACAGGAGGGCTTCTTAAAGAAAAACTAACAGGTCTGTGAGAGCCGGAATTCTTACTGGTTGGTAGGTGATCAAATACTTATGTCATGCAATAAAATGCAAATTAATTACTTAAAAATCCTACAATGTGATTTTCTGGATTTTTGTTTTAGATTCCGTCTCTCACAGTTAAATTGTACCTATGATAAAAAATGACAGTCCTCTACATGCTTTGTAATTAGGAAAACCTGCAAAATCGGCAGTGTATCAAATACTTGTTCTCCCCACTGTATGTATTGGTCTACATAGAGAATACCTTTGCTGGTACCACACTCGACAATACTAGAGATCAAGCTCAAATTAAACTGTATTCAAAAAGCAACCTCTTACGGATCTCTACAGATAGGTGTCCCTTCCACGGGACGGTTGGGCTAATTTGCGCTAATAAGATTAGCATGAGGTTATAAGTAACAGGAAAATTTCCCAGGACATAGACATATCTGATATTGGCAGAAAGCTTAAATTATTTTTAATCTAACTGCACTGTCCAATTTACTGAAGCTATTACAGTGAAAGAATACCATGCTATTGTTTGAGAAGAGTGCACAGTTATGAACTTGAAAAGTTATTAATTAACCAATTAGGCCCATTTGGGCAGACTTGATGCAACATTTTGAACAGAAATGCAATGGTTCCTTGGATCAGTCTAAAATGTTGCACAAACACTGCTGCCATCTAGTGGCCAAAATCTAAATTGTGCCTGGGCTGGAATAATACATTATGGCTTTTCTCTTGCATTTCAAAGATGATGGTAAAAAATAAATACAACATTTTTTTTTCTTTGTATTATCTTTTACCAGATCTAATGTGTTATATTCTCCTACATTCATTTCACATTTCCACAAACTTCAAAGTGTTTCCTTTCAAATGGTATCAAGAATATACATGTCCTTGCTTCAGGTTCTGAGCTACAGGCAGTTAGATATAGGTATGCCAAGAAATTGAAATAAAGGGGTGGATCCTTAAGAGGTTTTAACAATGTAATACACTTGACATTTATCACAATATCAGGGTTCCAGGGTTATATTAAGGAATGCTCCTCGGCCAATAAGATTAGGTAGCCGGAATGTTATTTTATATATACACTAGGATATATTATTAGGATATATTATTTAATATTAGGTTAATATGATTGTATCAAAACGTTAGGTATTGTGTAGTCAGTGTATACATATAGCCCACAGTCACATAGATAGACCATTAGAAACACACTGAGGTGAGCCTGCTGTGTTTACCTAACAGATTGTGATGCAGGTAGGGGGTCCCTGTGTGTGTGTGTGTGTGTGTGTGTGTGTGTGTGTGTGTGTGTGTGTGTGTGTGTGTGTGTGTGTGTGTGTGTGTGTGTGTGTGTGTGTGTGTGTGTCAACTCCAGAGACCATATAAGCCAATTAGCTCCCCAGGGAACTCCACTTGGTACAGTAGACAACCCTGCAGGATTCCTCCAGCTCTGGACAATAGCAATTAGTCCACTGACTGGAGCTTTAATTGGACACTGATTAGATTGGTGTCATAACTATAACCTACTATCCACTACATGGGGAAAACAAGGGCACTGATTCCCTTTTGTGTGTTATGTTGTTGTTTTATTACAATGTCACATGTTATGTGATGATACATTGTTTGTGGACTTATTTAAAAACTATGGTGTACATGTCTACAATGTATCATATGTGTGTGTGTGAGTGAGAGTGAGAGTAGGAGTGGGAGTGAGAGAGAGAGAGAGAGAGCACTAGAACAGTCTGCAGCATCCAGCCTCACGCTACTAGAATCTGAAGTCAAATGTCTACTATTTGCTCATGATCTGGTGCTTCTGTCCCCAACCAAGGAGGGCCTACAGCAACACCTAGATCTTCTGCACAGATTCTGTCAGACCTGGGCCCAGACAGTAAATCTGAGTAAGACAAAAATAATGGTGTTCCAAAAAAGGTCCAGTTGCCAGGACCACAAATACAAATTCCATCTAGACATTGTTGCCCTAGAGTACACAAAAAACTATACGTACCTCAGCCTAAACATCTGTGCCACAGTTAACTTCCACAAAGCTGTAAAATATCTGAGAGACAAGGCAAGAAGGGCCTTCTACGCCATCAAAAGGAACATAACATTTGATATACCAATTAAACTTGATATATACTTGATATACTTCAATCAGTTATACAATCCATTGACCTTTATGGTTGTGAAGTCTGGGGTGAAACCACGAATTCACAAAATGGTACAAACACCAAATTGAAACTCTGCATGCAGAATTCTGCAAAAAATAACCTCAGTGTACAATGTAAAACACCAAATAATGCATGCAGAGCAGAATTAGGCCGATACCCACTAATGATCAGACTCCAGAAAATAGCTGCTAAATTCTACAACCACCTAAAAATAAGCGATTTCCAAACCTTCCATAACAAAGCTATCACCTATAGAGAGATGAACCTGGAGAAGAGTCCCATTGTCACGATCGTGTGGAGGATTGACGGACCAAAACGCAGCAGTAGGAAAATAAGCCATATTCTTTTTAATGAATACGAAGGCAAAAACGAAACAAAAACACTTACACACTAACAAAACAAGAAAACGATCGTGAAGCTATGAACGAAGTGCACATACATGCTACAAACGTATAACATAGACAATTACCCACATCAAACGAAAGCCCATGGCTACCCTAAATATGGCTCCCAATCAGAGACAACAGAAATCAGCTGTCTCTAATTGGGAACCCATTCAGGTAACCATAGACTCTCCTAGACAACTACACCAACATAGACACAGCTAGACACATGCACTCAACACAAACCCATACACTACACCCAACACCCCCTTTACCATATAACCACCCAAAACCTATAAAACACAAACATTCCCCATGTCACACCCTGACCTAACTAAAATAATAAAGAAAACAAATAATACTAAGGCCAGGGCATGACACCCATAAGCAAGCTGGTCCTGAGGCTCTGTTCACAAACACAAAAAGACGCCACAGAGTCCCAGGATAGCAACACAATTAGACTCAACCAAATCATGAGAAAACAAAAAGAGAATTACTTGACACATTGGAAAGAATTAACAAAAAAAACTGAGCTAACCAGAATGGTATTTGGTCATAAACAGAGAGTACACAGTGGCAGAATACCTGACCACTGTGACTGACCCAAAATTAAGGAAAGCTTTGACTATGTACAGACTCAGTGAGCATAGACTTGATATTGAGAGAGGCCACCATAGGCAGACCTGGCTCTAAAGAGAAGACAGATTATGTGTACACTGCCCACAAAATTAGGTGGAAACTGAGCTGCACTTCCTAACCTCTTGCCAAATGTATAAACATATTAGAAACACACATTTTCCTCACATTACACAGACCCACAAAGAACTCGAAAACAAATACAATTTTGATAAACTCCCATACAGTATCTTTTGGGTGGAATACCACAGTGTGCCATCACAGCAGCAATATTTGTGACCTGTTGCCACAAGAAAAGGGCAACCAGTGAAGAACAAACACCATTGTAAATACAACCCATATTTATGTTTATTTATTTTCCTTTTTGTACTTTAACTCTTTGAACATTGTTATAACACTGTACATAGCCATAATATGACATTTGGAATGTCTCTATTACTTTGGAACTTTTGTGAGTGTAATGTTTACTGTTCATATTTTTTCCTCACTTTGTTTATTATCTATTTCACTTGTAAACATATTTCCCATGACAATAAAGCCCTTTGAATTGAGAGAGAGACAGATAATGTAGAAGTGACAGACGGAAAACACAGGGAGGAGAAAAATAACAGATAATTCAGTATTCTTACCCTCTCCCATTACTTAATCATAGCAGCACCTGGTGGCTGCCTTGCACAGTAATAAACCAGACAACTGCTGCTCACTCATTCTCAACACAAGATACATTTTACATACTGTACAGCAAGTTCATCATTATGTGGATTTTGTGAAAGTGAGTTTTCTGCTTACCTTTGTCAAAATGTGGCAATTGCTGCATAAGCATATTTATTCAAGTCATTAAATGCTTTTAAATGTCTTTTAATATAATGTGTTATCACCCTGTTAAATCCAAACAGTCAAGTATTTTATTAATGTACATTGAAATGCACCAAGCAAGGTATTGAGAGTAGCAAGGAAAAACACCAACTATAGCTGATTAGGAGGATAAGTAACTACATGGGCCTATTCATAAAGCTTCTCAGAGGAGTGTTGATCTAGGATTGGTCCCCCCTGTCAATGTAGTCTTAGGCCTCGATTCAATCCGTAATAAGGATGTTCAGTGCTTTAGTGTAATTGATATTTAAAGGTAATTTCGGATTGAACCGACATATACATATACCGTGAAACGTGGAGACTGCATTCATCGCCTTTAAATTTCAAACGGGCTATAGCGCTGAACTTCTGCGATATGGATTGAATCGAGCTCTTCTTCATCATGGTCTATTGTAAAAAGCATAACGGTAGATAAGCTCTACTACTCTGAGACACTTTATGAATATGGGCTCTGACCCTGGACCAGCAGTTGGAGGCCACTTCTACCACAACACAACACCTGATGTTTACATACAGTATAATCAGTGTTGGGGAAGCCAATCTGAAAAGATTATCAAGCTACCAATTACTTTACACTGTAAGAAGTTAAGGTACGCTAAAGCTAACCTTAAGAAAAATATAGTTTACTTAACTAAAGTTATTTTCAAAAAGTAGTTCACATCCAAACTACTTTGTGAAAATGATCATATGTCAATCTGAAATGTCAATGACTACAAATTGCAAGAACAGATAACTTTGGGGTCACATGTTAACATTTGGGGTCACATGTTAGCCTATTAATAAAAAAATACGACAGTATATTTCAAGTGAAAATTAGGCAGGTCTAATGCTGAAAAATAAAGTAAATGATAGCCTACTTCACCCATATCTTCTTTTGTTTTTGCAAAAAAAGTTGTGTGTAGTTCCAGTAGTTAATTACTTTTTTGCCATGTAGCTGTGTAGCTAACTACTGAAAACACAACCTAGTTTAGACTTTAGTTCAACTACCACCAAGCTACTGCAAAATGTAGTAAACTTACTAGTTGAACTACATGTAGTTCACTACTCTACAAAAATGCATGTCATGTACTCCTAACACCATGTGTGTTTGTATCCCGCTACAGGTCTCCATGTGAAGCTGTCCCATGATGCAACATGTGTCCCCAGCACCAGCACTGACAATGATGGCCACTCAGAGCGTTCCTCCACCATCGTACCAGGAGAGCCAACAGGTCAGTACACCACTAGTGGTCAGCTCAGGGTTGGGGTCCAAGACAGTTTTTTATTTCAGTCAAGCCAGGAAATGGATTGAAATTCAGTTCATCAATTGAAAAATCCTGAGTCTCTTATTTGTCTTTAGTCAAGTGCACTTCCAAACAAACATTGTTATAAGAGTTTGAAGTAGAGGCTAGCCCAAACTGTATATCTAGGACACATGCTGCCGATAGCACCTAAATTGTGTGGGGGGGGGGGGGGGGGGGGGGGGGGTACAGTAATGGCTAGAACAGAATAAATGGAATGGTATCGAACACATCAAACAGGTGTTTGATACCTTGATACCATTCCATTCACACCATTCCGTCCATTATTATCAGCCGTCCTTCCATCAGCAGCCTCCTGTGATCTAGGACTTACCCTACCTCAATCTCAACAACCGTCATTAGGAGACAAAATGACCATAGACCAACAGTTCAACCTCAACCTCATCCTAGCTATCCTAGAGAAAGAAGTAGAGCAGGTTTGCCAGAGCACCTCACCACTCCCCTCCTTGTCTCCTCTCTACCACTCTTTCCTTGCGCCCGGAGGATTAGTGCCAGGGGTGATCTCCCGAGCCTCAGTCAGCGCTGGCAACAAAATGCAAATGAGAGCTAGTTAAGTGTGAAGAAGCTAATTTATTTCCCATTTGGAGCCGGGATTAAGACTTGAAGCATCCTCCCCAAACCAACACAGAGGGGGGTGGGGTAAAGAGGGATTGGAGGAGGGGGAGGAGGGCCTAATTTCCCTCTCTCCAAAGGCTGAGGGGAGAGAGAGGATGAAGGGGGAGAATGAGAAAGAGAGAGGTGGGGGTAGGGGACCAACACAATTTAAGAGAGGCATTGTACACATTCAGACTGTCACATCACAGTAACACACTCATATTTTATAGGCCTTGTAGAAAGATCAAGCCAGTTGTCTATCCACTCTCATGTAGTTCACAGAATCTGATAAGGTGTGTGTCTGCACGCTAGAGATAAGATAGTGGAACACAAACTCAGTCTTCTAAGTCAAAAGCCCATTCAAAAGAGGGCTTATGCACATACAGATCTGGGACCAGGGCTACCAGTCTAAGTATCGTAGTTCACTGTGGTTCTGTTTGCTGTGCCCTCAGATGACAGGCACCACCCAACAGAACTCCAAGGCCCAGCAGGTCCACATCACAGCATCCTCGGCGGCTGGGAACACCCCCGTCAGTGTGACCCTTGACCCCCAGGCCCAGCTGGAGTCAGACAAGCGGGCCGTGTACAGGTAAGATGTGGTCTCAAAAAAAACATTTACAATGTAAAGCTCTTTGTGCCATACTGTAAATTCTCTCTGTTAATTCAGCAAACTTCTCCAAAAAGTGATAAGGCAAAACTCTTTTGAACTAACCTTGAGAAGAATCAGGCATTGAAGGGAACACCTGTCCTCTTCTGTTTGATTGGTTTAACACAGACACAAGCACGCACAAACACGCACTCCCAATGCTACCGTAACGACGGTTGGTTTTCTCCATTTTCAAGCACTTTATTTGTGTACCTTCTGAATGGTACATACATTACCATGTTAGGAATGCCCTTTAAAAGTGCAGTGTTGCAATTAAGAAGTCCTTGTAAGCAGGGGTGTCAGGCACACATTATTTTATAGGGGGCACAAAAGTACGTGAGGATAGAGGCGGGGTGGTTGGAGAATTTTTGTATTTTCAAACACCCGAAACAGCTTTTCTCCTGCAATCTAGAGCCATAATCATTATGCCTAATTCGATGTAAAAAATATGTCTATTTGTCTGCATATGTTGTCCAAGCACACCTTGTTACATGTTTAATTGTCATTTTAATTAGGGTGCCATTCTGACTGTTGTAAATCACACATCTTAATACTGTATACTGCACTACCATGTCTAGGATATTATAATCACATTACAACACAGTACATGGGATCATAACACACATCATCAATACAGGAACATGTCATATTATCATAATTAATAGACAAAATATCATGATATTATCATAAGGTGCAAGATTACATTTAAACCAACCATTTTTCTGCATATTTAAGTATACCTCTTGAGCTGTCTGTATCCTCCTGACTGGTGGTTCTTTGAAGAAAAAAAACGTAATATGCTTTTCTGCATCTCTGCTAAAATCTGAGTAAAAGGTTGAAAGGAATGTGAGTCTTATTCAGGACATCTAGTAATTGATTGCTTTTCTAAAGTCTACCAACCTTGCCAGCAGGCATGCCATCTAAGATCGTTAGACAAGCTCCTCTAACTGGATTGATAGTCTGAAACAGCTTGGTTTCTAGTTGTGAGGTTGGGAGATTGGGAACATATCTAGCTGGCTAGATAAAGCCAACTTTATAAAATTGCTACATGGCTAGTATTACAGGGAAACAACACAACATTTAATTTATTCATCAAGAAGAAATCAATAGGCTACATAGCTTGATCAAATTAATTTACAAACATACCTCCTGCGAGTCCTGCCCATCAACGGCAGCTAAAAACAAATGCTGTGTGTCACTCTACACTCTCCCTCTTGCTCTGTGGTGCACATTGGAAGGAACTACTTACTGCTGAGAACAGGGTACTCTTTCCTGGTCCAGTCAGTGTGGCCCCTCCCCAAAATACTGCAGATAGATCTTTTTATAAATAATTATGATAAAACGTGGGCTTAAAAATGTATTAGTAATTCATTCAACATTAACATTAATTTAACATCTGACAAATGTAAAAACAGGACAAATCTGAGGGGGAATGTGCCTTTGTGCCCCCTATGGGCACTGCTCTTTATAACACAATGTTATATATTTGTTTTACTTTTTTTTAACAAGCCTCTGCTTGTAACTTATAAGAGTAATGAAGGGAATAGACAATTGCTGCCAACTGAAACTAAACATAGATTCTGAAAAACACCCTCCTCTCCCAACTCATCACTTGAATATTAATGTACTTTCATAATGGGCTAATATTATCTATTTATGAAGTAAATTATTCATAGAACACATCCTTTTTTTTTTTTTACATGTTCAGCAATTGCAGAGTGAGAAATCATGCTCCAGCAAGAAACCACTAGTTTGTGCTACCAAGAAGAATGTATATTCTCCTCTATACCGTCTTTAGCAAACTCTAGGATGACACTGCATACTCTTTGCTCGGCTCGCTGTCCTGGCTCCTTGGCTCTCCCCTAGTGTGGTTATCTACTGCTTTTGTCTGAGTACTCTTGGCCCTTGGTTGGCTGCTCAGGCCCCTTAGGCGAGAGCTGTGAAGGCCTCGCCAAGCCTGGGGCTGAATTTCTAAGCTCCTCTGAGATACAAGGCTTCTCTTTGATGTGAGCAGCCAGCCTGAGGGGGGCTGTGAGCGCTGAAAAAGACAGACTCAGCCCCAGCCCCTTGCTGCCTGTTCACTCACTACAGTTCCCTCCTGAAAACACACATTCACAGGCGGGCTCGCCGTCGTGCTCACACACACAAATGGATGTACTGTATATGCACGCACACACACACACACACACACACACACACACACACACACACACACACACTTGAAGGGTATGAATCTGAAAGCAAAGGGGCTTCAAAACGTTGCCTTTTCATCCTCTCCGACACTTCTAAATATTCTTACAACGTTCTAAACATTGACAGACAAAGCAGACAGTTTCCTGTCTTCCTCTACATTGATCATCTCCTATAGTGCGCTCACACCATGCAGCAGCACAACACATAACACATGCTACTGCAATGCCAAAAGCTAACTCGACACATACTGTGAATTGAATACAATATACTGTAACTAGTCATTTTCGGTTAAATCAAATCAGACATGAACAGACTCTGTGCCAATTGATGAACAAATTGTTGGAAACCTTCTTGGATTAAAGATAGAATGCTCCCATCTTCGTCTTGTTTTCTTATTTGGATGGCCTTTATGACAAAATACTATGCTATGATTAATAAAAGACACAACTTTAAAGCATGTTCAATGAGTAGCCTTCAAAGCCACTGTCTTGCCTCCCTCCCACGACTGTCGGATGATGCAAAGGAAACAAATACATTCTCAATTCCAAAAAACTGCTCCTCCCGTTAGGCACTGTTCCAGTTCCCCGCCGCCATTCGGGGGTTGAAAAGTTTCAAAGCAAGACAAAAGTTTGAATTAGAATCGCTGTAATTTATCCAGGAATTTAGTCAGTAGCATCTCTTTCTTATTAATGTTTGTGCACACGTCAGTTCTTTTCACTAATTGCCTGCATAGTGAGTTTGTTGTATGTGGAAGAGCTGTCTAGCTCCTCTATTCTCTTTGATGAGTCGTCTCTTAATTATTACCAGCAGACTCAACGTGTGATAGTTGTAATTAGCCTAAAAAGCGCTGGATTTTCTAAATTGTATTATTATTATTATATACACTACCATTCAAAAGTTTGGGGTCACATAGAAATGTCCTTGTTTTTGAAAGAAAAGCAATTTTTTTGTCCATTAAAATAACATTAAATTGATCAGAAATACAGTGTAGACATTGTTAATGTTGTAAATGACTATTGAAGCTGGAAATGGCAGATTTTTTATGGAATATCTACATAGGCGTATAGCGGCCCATTGTCAGCAACCATCACTCCTGTGTTCCAATGACACATTGTGTTAGCTTATCCATGTTTATCATTTTAAAAGGCTAATTGATCATTAGAAAACCCTTTTGCAAATTATGTTAGCACAGCTGAAAACTGTAGTTCTGATTAAAGAAGCAATAAAACTGGCATTTTTAGTCTAGTTGAGTATCTGGAGCATCAGCATTTGTGGGTTCGATTACAGGCTCAAAAGAACAGAAACAAAGAAGCAAAGAACTTTCTTCTGAAACTCGTCAGTCTAGTCTTGTTCTGAGAAATTAACACTATTCCATGCGAGAAATTGCCAAGAAACTATAGATCTCGTACAACGCTGTGTACTACTCCCTTCACAGAACAGCGCAAACTGTCCCTAACCAGAATAGAAAGAGGATTGGGAGGACCCGGTGCACAACTGAGCAAGAGGGAAAGTACATTAGAGTGTCTAGTTTGAGAAACAGATCCCTCACAAGTCCTCAACTGGCAGCTTCATTAAATACTACCCGCAAAACACCAGTCTCAACGTCAACAGTAAAGAGGCGACTCCGGGATGCTTGCCTTCTAGGCAGAGTTGCAAGGAAAAAGCCATGTAAATGTTCCAATTCTTCAGCCACTCATGAACCGGCGACAAAAACAAGCTACGTATGGACAGTACAAAAAACAAATAATCTACTGATGCTGTCTCTTCGCAGCAAAATCTACAGAGTTGGGATGGTTGTATTCCCCATATACTGTATATAACATTCTATTGATTGCAAGAATTTTGTATAATCATTTAAATAGAAAAACTCTGTTTTGAATCCAGCGTCATTTTGTGTATCAGTTCATAAACCATGTGCCATGGAATCGGTACATCGAAAATCCCTTCCCAACTATTTTGCAATCTGTATGGCACAGATGTCAATTTTTTTTGTCCTTAAATGAAACTAGTATATTTTTTTATTTAACTATTTCTTAAACCAATACTGGTCTTAAATTCAGGGCTGACTGATAAGTTCCTTAATTTCTCCCCCATCCACTTGCCTCTTCCATTTTTTACGTAATTTCCATATATTTTTGATAGCTGCGTGTGTTACATAACTCCACCAGTCCTATTTATGATATCATTTACAAAGATTATGCCATTTGTAAACATTTCTTCCAAAAATATCGTTTTTTTAATCAAATAGTATATTTGAGTTTAACCATACTATTTGTTGTAATATTTGTTCTGTCTTTTCCGGTGGATTAAACTGACATTGCAACCAACTCTTTATGGGATATTTTGGAGATGATTTCATTTTCAAATAACTGAAAGTGAGAGGTTGTAATCTGAATAAAGGGAAAAATGACATTCTTGAACACAGGTTGAGACATTCTTAATAATCCACTAGAGAACCAGTTCGGATTTAAGTATAACTTTTGTATGACTGAAGCCTTGAGCTAATTGCCTGGATAGTGAGTTTGTTGTGTGCGGAAGAGCTGTCTAGCTCCTCTATTCTCTTTGACAAGTTGTCTCTTAATTACTACCGGTGGAATCAATGTGTGATAGTTGTAATTACCCTAACGAGTTATGAACCTTCCGATGAAGAAGCGCTGGATTGGGCTTGTCTTATTAGCGAGCTAGCAGGGGGTCTGTCTTCCAGCAGTCACTCCACTATGCCCAACTGATGGAGGTTCGGCCCACTTTTAGATGGAAACACGTCGGCGGTTGAACGAGAGGCGTTTTTTAATTTGTTGTGGTTGTAAATGTAAGTGAAATGTGGGATGGGGAGAATTTAGCGACGTTGTTTTGATTTGTAAAGCTGTAGTAAACAAGGAAATAGGAACGTAATTCACAGAATCAATGTGGTAACTATTTCTGCATCCGTGGGTTATTGAGGTATTGAGGTACAGTATGTATAGGGCTCTGTTCTGTAGATAGAGAAAATAACTCTGTTTCACACAAAAGTCCCATATTTGTCATACATCTTAAATCTCAAAATGGAAACTAAACAGCCTTACATGCTATAACATGCTTATTTTCAACAGTAAAGAAATATATTTTTTTCCTTTCCCTTGACATGGGTGCCAATGCCATCCTTTTTTTAAATGGCCCAAATTGCAGTGCAAAGCCCTGTATGTGGTGTATTATGATTTACTGTCCTCTGTAGTAGGTCTGTGCTGAAAGCTTCTCTTATGCTGGTTCACCCGAGTGTTTTGCATTGATACCGGATTAGAACCCTGTGTAGGTGGGATGTGTGTATGTACTGTATGTACAGATGAAGTGGGAAGTTTACATATACTTAGGTTGGAGTCATTAAACTTGTTATTCAACCACTCCACAAATTTCTTGTTAACAAACTATAGTTTTGGCAAGTCGGTTAGGACATCTACTTTATGCATGACACAAGTATTTTTTCAACAATTGTTTACAGACAGATTATTTCAATGTATCACAATTGACTGTGCCTTTAAACAGCTTGGAAAAATCTCCCAAAATATGTCATGGCTTTAGAAGCTTCTGACATCATTTGAGTCAATTGGAGGTGTACCTGTGGATGTATTTCAAGGCCTACCTTCAAACTCAGTGCCTCTTTGCTTGACATCATGGGAAAATCAAAAGAAATCAGCCAAGACCTCAGAAAAAAATTGTAGACCTACACAAGTTTGGTTCATCCTTGGGAGCAATTTCCAAACGCCTGAAGGTACCATGTTCATCTGTACAAACAATAGTACACAAGTATAAACACCATGGAACCACGCAGCCGTCATACCACTCCGGAAGGAGACGCGTTCTGTCTCCTAGAGATGAACGTACTTTGTTGCGAAAAGTGCAAATCAATCCCAGAACAACAGCAAAGGACCTTGTGAAGATGCTGGAGGAAACCTGGTACAAAGTATCTATATCCATAGTAAAACGAGTCCTATATCGACATAACCTGAAAGGCTGCTCAGCAAGGAAGAAGCTACTGCTCCAAAACCACCATTAAAAAAACTGACTACGGTTTGCAACTACACATGGGGACAAAGAAAAATACTTATTTTCCACCATAATTTGCAAATAAATTCATAAAAAATCCTACAATGTGATTTTCTGGATTTTCATTTCTCATTTTGTCTGTCATAGTTGAAGTGTACCTATGATGAAAATTACAGGCCTCTCTCATCTTTTTAAGTGGGAGAACTTGCACAATTGGTGGCTGACTAAATACGTTTTTGCCCCACTGTATGTGTGTGTGTGTGTATGTGTGTGTTTGCATGGATGTGTGCAAGTGTGGATGGGGGGTAACAGTCACACTGGCACTTATTGAAGTCCAGTAGATGGACTTATTCACAGGGAAGAGAGGAATGAGAGAGTATGTGTGTGCTTATGTATTTGAGTGTGTGTGTGTGTGTGTGTGTGTGTGTGTGTGTGTGTGTGTGTGTGTGTGTGTGTGTGTGTGTGTGTGTGTGTGTGTGTGTGTGTGTGTGTGTGTGTGTGTGTGTGTGTGTGTGTTAGCATGCCCAGGCATGTGTTTCCATAGAGCAAAGACTTTGAGGCGCAGCAGCGAGGCAAAGTCATCCCATATCATACACGGCGGGAACGCTTTTAATTTGACAGTGCGCTGGGATGGGGTATGCCATGCAGGCTGTCTGCTCTTGGGCCTCGGTAATGCACCATAAAGTCTGTTTACTATCGCCGCTGTGAAACTCTCGCTGCCATTTTGGCTCCCATCGGCTTCCGACATCCTAACGACCAGCACTGTTTGATGGCACAAAGCTAGCCTCCCGTGTTTTTTTAAAAGGCATCCCTTCGTGAAGTCAGCTGCCTGGTGCTAAATTGCCACGAGACGGAGGAGTTAGAGGAGTTTGTGTCAGAGCCCTGTGGTTTATTGGCTCGGTCAGTTCAATATCTGTTTTTACGAGGTTTTTGCCATATTACTTGACTGAGGTGGAGAGAGGAAGGGCTGTAGGATATTTGTGAGGGAGGTTAACCAGCGATGTTAACTTCGATATTGTTATGGATACAGAGAACTTGTGGAAATATTTGTTAACGTCAAATAATCTAGGTAATCCAATGATAAGAATGACAAGAACTTTGATATGTACTTTTGAAAGTAATCATCTTCGATAACGTCAACTGCAGGTAATCTAACTCTTATACATTAACAATCACAGCTGACATGACTGAATAGATTCAAACTGAATGGACAGTTTGAATGGTGAATACAGAGTACAGCTTGAAAGGAGTAACATGGAAAGAGGAAACTGGCAAAAAACTGAATTGATGACAGTGTCACGCTCCGATGAAAGGAAGGTGACACCAGCCCATCTGCCTCCGTCTCCCATGGGCCCACTTGCTCGCTACAATCTGACTGTGACAGAGACTGACAAGGACATAGGCAGACATGCACACACACACACACACACACACACACACACACACACACACACACACACACACACACACACACACACACACACACACACACACACACACACACTTCAGATGATCCATACAGCAGACACTGCACCCTGTGCCAGCTTTGCCCATCTACCCCGCATTGCAGGCGATGAAGGGAGGATGGATGAGGGAAGAAAGAGAGAGTAGGAGAGACAGAGAAAGAGGGTGGAGGGGGGAAAGCGTGTGTGTGTGCGTGTGTGCCCCCTGCACAGGGTGTGTTTCAGACATGTAGCCTGGGGGAGAGGGCCTTGTCAAGAGGAGACACAGCATGGTTCCTGCTACAGACTGGGTTCTAATAAAGCGCAGGGGCATACGGCAGGACTGATTAGGAAGGCAAACACAGTGAACATACAGAGAGAGCCACCTCCCCCCTTTGTCCCCTGGCTGGGCTGTGCATAAACCTCCCAAACAAAAACAGTGGCAGAGAAAAAAATGCGGAATAGCAACACATGGTTGCTCTTTTGAGGGGAAGCACTTTGTCAATTTTTTTTAAATAATTTGATTTAACGTTTTTCTGAGCGGATGATTTTTCTATATCTAATGAATAAATAAGTCCCAGTTATAAGTATAGATCAATAAGCCAAGACATTTCAACTCCAAATTTACGCTTTTGACCATTATATACAGTAGGTATGTAGGCTGTATCACATCCGGCAGTGATTGGGAGTCCCATAGGGCGCACAATTGGCCCAGTGTCAGGGTTTGGCCGGGGTAGGCTGTTATTGTAAATAAGAAATTCTTCTTAACTGACTTGCCTAGTTAAATAAAGGTTAAATAAAAATAAACAAAGGTAAATAAAGGTAAATACGGTGCCATTTTGGACGCACACAATGCCTTCGATTTACCTACGAAATTGCAGAAAATAGTCTGTTTTTTATAATCATTCCCCATCCTTCATGTTTAAGTCATCACGTATCCTGCACCTGTGATTCATGGAGGAACGTTTCGTTGTGGTGTGTTGTGGTGGCCCGGATGGTGCAGGAGGAGAGACTTTGTGCTTACTGACTCCCCGCTAGCTTCTCCATCCTGTAAATGGCTCTTTTATGGCCTGAGTAATGATCCCCCTGTCGGCTGTCTCCACTCCGTCGCAATGCAGATAGAGCCTGGCTGTTTTTTGGCGCTCAATGTGATGGTGGTGGGTTGGGAGGTCCCACTCCAATGCAGTGCAGGCAGGCATGGACACACACGCACATGCACACATCTGACTTCCTCCACACACCTTAGGCTGTCCAGGTAAACAGTGTCCATATTAAGACAGCCTTAGACTCAGCAGCACTTGTACAGGTAAAGGGTGCATTCTCCTCAGTCCGATCCACTCTCTGATTTACCACAGTCTGTTCTAGGGATGAGGGTTTGAAATAATTTCACTATTTGAATAGTATCATACATATTTGTCAGATATGCAGATATTCGAAATACATGTGCTTTTTTAAACTTAAGTTTCTAACCTAAGTACTGCTGCGCGAGGGATAGACTTGCGCTCTATTGCTGCAGCTGCAGAGGGGGCGGTGTGTATGAGATGAGTGAGCTGAGCAGACAGAGGGAGAGAGAGAGAGACTCTGAGGCAACTCCGGCTACAGCCAAGACTAACTAACTTGTAGCAGCCACAGTGTTATTTATCATCTCATATATCAGTGCCTCTCTAGCTAGGCTAATTGAGGCCACATGCTGTGCTTTCACCCAAATCTCATTCAGATAAAACAACATCCTACCTTTTGGTTGCTTGTTGTAGCTTACGTCTTCTCATTTCTCTAACTTTTAATTGTGTTATTTTATTCCAATTTGGATTGCATTAGGGAACTCTCACCCTACTTGCTACACACTGAGCCTCTTTTCCGCATTGATTGGCCAACGTAAACAACAAGCTACACACATGAAGGCTACCAATCTTTTTATTAAATGAATAATAAAAAATGTTATGTAAAAATGTCACATGGATATTTTTATTTAATTTTGTTAAAATAGGCCTAGAATTTTTTGTGGGGCCCAAAATGAATACTCACACCAGTATTTGAATACTAACGTGTTCGGACCATTCGGATATCCGAAAATGTGATTAACCATGCACATCTCCGGTCTATTACATAACCATGGGGCAATATATGCATACAGAAGTACTGAAATAGTGAACATTAAATCGAGTGAAGATAAATGTGACACATTATAGAACTGAGAAACATTTTCATGTTAATTAACATGGTACATTTACATGCTCCGATCTGAGCAGATCAATGAAAGTAAAACCAAGTAAAATGTTCAAAACCAGGAAAAAGGTCCAAAACCAGGGGGAAAAAAATCTAACCTGGAAAAAGGTCCAAAACCAGGGGGAAAAAATCTAATCTGGTAAAAGGTCAATCAATGACTGTTATATGCCTGGAACCTTACAGTACTGTTTAATAAATCCCTCTAAAATATGGATGAAATCATGTATTCACCAGTGGTGGAAAGAGTATCCAATTGTCATACTTGAGTAAAAGGAAAGATACCTTAAAATGACTCAAGTAAAAGTGAAAATCACCCAGTAAAATACTACTTAAGTAAAAGTCTGAAAGTATTTGGTTTTAAATATACTTAAGTATCAAACATATAAGTATAAATCATTTCACATTCCTTATAGTAAGCAAACCAGACGGCACCAATTTTAAAATGTTTTTATTTATTTACAGATAGCCAGGGGCACACTCCAACACTCAGACATCTTTACAAACAAAATATTTGTGTTAGTTAGTCCACCAGATCAGAGGCAGTAGGGATGAGCAGAGATGTTCTCTTTATAGGCGTGTGAATTTGACAATTTTCCTGTCTTGCTAAGCATTCAAAATGTCACGAGTGCTTTTGGGTGTAAAGAAAAAGGTCTGTAGTACAAAGTAGATTGTTTTCTTTAGGAATGTAGTGAAGTAAAAGTTTACAAAAATATAAATAGTAAAGTACAGATACCCCAAAAAACTACTTAAGTAGTACTTTAAAGTATTTTGACTAAACTACTTCACGCCACTGCCAATTACTGCTATTGTTTATTATTTACTCCTTTGTTTGTCCTCATACTGTGGTGTTGGAGGTGTGGGCCAGTCGGCAAATAAAACGTGCTGTGCATACCCATAATACAAAGGGTTATTAGAAGAAGCCCTGGCCCTGGCATTTTATCTTAATATCAGAGGCTAATTAATTTGGGGTTCAACACCCTCAAAACACATTAACAATATCAAATATCTTTATAACGACACAGGGCAAGACCCAGATGCAGACACAGGAGGCAGATGGTTAGAGTCTCTGATATGTATTAAAATACAAGGGGCAGGCAATAGGCAGGTCGAGGACAGGCAGAAGTTCATTAAAACTTCTTATGGCTGCAATCCCGGTAGCGGGATCGATATGACAAAAACAAAAAAAAGTGCAGGGCGCCAAATAAAAAAAACTAAAATCTCCTAATTAAAATTCCTCAGACATTCATGTGTCTTATATCATTTTAAAGGTAATCTTGTTGTTAATCCCACCAAAGTGTCCGGTTTCAAATATGCTTTTCAGCGAAAGCACTACAAACGATTATGTTAGGTCACCATCAAACCACAATAAGCACAGCCATTTTTCCAGCGGAAGATAGCTTTCACAAAAAACCAGAAATAGAGATAAAATTAATCATTAACCTTTGATTATTTTCATCAGATGACACTCATAGGACTTCATGTTTCACAATACATGCATGTTTTGATTGATTAAGTTCATATTTATATCAAAAAATCTGAGTTTACATTGACGCGTTAGATTCACTAGTTGCAAAAACATCAAGTGACTTTGCATAGCCACATCGTTTCAACAGAAATACTCATCATAAATATAGATGATAATACAAGTTATACACATGGAATTATAGATATACCTCTCCTTAATGCAACCGCTGTGTCAGATTTCAAAAAAACTTTACGGAAAAATAAACCATGCAATAATCTGAGACGGAGCTCAGAACAATAGCCAAATTAGCCGCCATGTTGGACTCAACATAAACAAGAAAATACATGATAAATGTTTCCTTACCTTTGATCAGAATGCAGTCCTAGGAATCCCAGGTCCACAATAAATGGTTGATTTGTTTGTTAATGTCCGTTATTTATGTCAAATTAGCTACTTTGGTTCGCGCCTTCGGTAAACAATTCCAAAGTCAGAAAGCGCCTCCACTATAACGTGACGAAATGTCCAAAGGTTCCGTAACAGTCAGTAGAAACATGTCAAACGATGTACTGAATCAATCTTTAGAATGTTGTTAACATACATCTTGAATAACGTTCCAACCGGAAAATGTTATTGACTTCAGAAGAGCGGTGGAACGGAGGTCCTCCTCATGTGAAGGCGCATGGTGAATGCGTGATCAGCCCATGGAAGTGATTACTCATTCCTGTCTCCTTCGGCTCCCCTTCATATTAGATTCACCAGACAAAGTTCTATTGACTGTTGACATCTAGTGGAAGCCGTAGGAAGTGAAAACTCATCAATATCTCCCTGTGATTTCAATGAGAGCTTGGTTGAAAATTGGCATCCCCAGAAAAAATACAAAAAGGAAGTGGAACTTCTCAGGTTTTTGCCTGCCATGTGAGTTCTGTTATACTCACAGACATAATTCAAACAGTTTTAGAAACTTCAGAGTGTTTTCTATCCAATATGAATAATACTATGCATATATTAGCAACTTGGAATGAGGAGCAGGCCATTTAATATGTGCAACTCTGTGCACCTTTCATCCAAGCTCAATACTGCCCCTTCAGCCATAAGAAGTTAACCAGGTCAGAGTCCGAAAGGTACTGGTCGGCAGGCAGGCGGGCTCAGTGTCAGGGCATGCAGAAAAGGTTGGAACCGAGAGGGCTAGAAAACAGAGACTAGGAAAAACAGGAGCACAGAAAAACACCCTGGTAGGCTTGACGAGACAAGACGAACTGGCGACAGACAAACAGAGAACACAAGTATAAATACACTGGGGATAAGCACAAGACAGGTGAACAGGATCCGGGGGTGACAGTACCACCCCAGTGGCCGGGAAGAGTGTTCCGGGCGTACTCCACCCACAAAAGTTGCCTGCTCCAGGTGGTGATGTTGGTCGAGACGAGGCACCTAAGCGTTGTCTCCAGGTCTTGATTGGCACGCTCTGACTAGCCGTTGGATTGGGGATGAAACCCGGAGGACAGGCTGGCCGACGACCAAATGAGGGTGCAGAATGCCTTCCAGAATCAGGACGAGAATTGAGGACCACGATCAGAGACAATGTCGACAGGGAGTCCATGGATTCGGAAGACGTGCTGCACCATGAGCTGGACCGTCTCCTTGGCTGAAGGTAACTTGGGGAGAGGAATGAAATGGGCGGCTTTAGAGAACCTATCCACTACTTTCAGGATATTGGTGTTGCTATCAGACGGAGGAAGCCAAGTGACAAAATCCAGGGATATGGGACCAGGGGTGATGAGGAACAGGGAGTGGCTGAAGGAGGCCAGCTGGAGCTTGCTGTGGAGTCTTATTCTGAGCACACACAGTGCATGCGGCAACAAAGGCTGAGACGTCAGGAACCATAATGGGCCACCAGAAGCATTGTCAGAGGAAGGCCAGCTTTCGACGAGAGCCGGGATGGCAGGTGAGCTTGGAGGAATGAGTGCATTCCGTGACCTGAGATCGGACCGAATCAGGGACAAACATCCGGTTAGCCGGGCCCCCCCAAAGTCGTTGTGCCTTGCGAACCAGGCTCTCGATATTGCAGACAACTGTAGCTGCAAGACATGGTAGGGAGGACGGTCAAAAGGTGTGGCTGAGGAACTAGACATGCGAGAGAGAGCGTCCGGCTTCACATTCTTGGACCCTGGGCGGTAGGAGATGGTGAAGTTGAACCTGGTGAATAACAGAGCCTGCCTACAGTTAACGGGCCTGCCTACAGTTAACGGGCCTGCCTAGAGTTAAGGCGCTTGGCTGTGCGGAGATATTCTGAATTCTTATGATCGGTCCACACCAAAAATTTATTTTCCGCCCCTTCCAACCAGTGCCTCCACTACTCCAAAGCCATCTTGACCGCCAGGAGTTCCCGGTTTTCCTACGTCGTAGTTTCTCTCAGCGGGGTTGAGACGATGGGACAGAAAGGCACAGGGATGCAGCTTTTGGTCCTGGGCAGACTGCTGGAGCAGGACGGCTCCAACTCCAACGTCAGAAGCGTCAACCACAACCACAAACTGACAGGAAGGCTCCGGATGGATAAGGGTGGGGGCTGCAGGAAGCCGATGATTAAGGGCCATAAACGCCTTGACAACAGCTGGGGACCATGTGAACGTCACCTTGGGAGAAGTGAGTGCAGTAAAGGGAGCCGCCAGGGTGCTGTAGCCCCGAATGAAGCCGGCGGTAGAAATGAGCAAATCCCAGGAAACGTTGCAGCTGCACTCTGGATGTGGATTGGGGCCAATCCATCACCACTCTCATCTTTTCAGGATCCATTTGAACATTCCCTTCAGTGATGATGTATCCCAGAAAGGAGAGAGTGGAGCGGTGGAATTAACACTTCTCTGTTTTCACAAACAAATGGTTCTCTAAGAGGTGCTGAAGGACTTGTCAGACATGGAGGACATATTCTTGAGCAGAATGGGAGAAAACAAGGACGTCGTTGAGGTATACAAACACAAATCAATTCAACATGTCACAGAGCACATCGTTGACCAAGGCCTGGAACACTGCGGGAGTGTTGGTGAGTCCAAATGGCATGACCAGGTACTCATAGTGTCCACTAGCTGTGTTGAAGGCCATCTTCCACTCGTCTTCTTTGTGTATCCGAACTAGGTTTTAGGCATTCCGAAGGTCCAACTTGGAAAAGATGGTTGCCCCCTGGAGAGGTACGAAAGCCGAGGAGAGGAGTGGTAGAGGGTAACGATTCTTAACCGGGATGTCATTGAGGCCCCGGTAGTCGATACATGGACTCAGGGTCTTGTCCTTTTTTTCCACAAAGAGGAACCCTGCGCTGGCAGGGGAGGAAGAAGGACGAATGCTCGCAGCAGCCAGAGAGTCCTCAATGTACTCCTCTATGGCCTTGTTCTCAGGGCCAGACAGGGAATCTAGCCGCCCATGAGGCGGTGTTGTGCCCGGGAAGAGATCAATAGCGCAATCGTAGGGACAATGCGGAGGGAGGGAGGTACCTCGAGCCTTGCTGAAAACCTCCAAGAGGTCCTGGTACTCGGGAATGGCGGCAAAATCAGAGGCTTTAACAGAGCCCGCAGGAGGACATCCCGGGGCAGGCTGCGCCGCCTTAAGTCAATGTGAGTGGCAGAACAGGTTCCAACCCAGGATAGACCAGTGGTCCAGTCAATAACGAGGTTGTGCCTCTGTAGCCATGAAAATCCCAAAACAACAGGAACATGGGAGATTCAATGAGAAGAAGCTGTATGGACTTACTGTGATTGCCCGACACAGGCAGGTTAATGGGCACCGTATTATGAGTGACATTGCCAATGGTGCATCGTCCAGTGCTCTGGTGTCCATGGGAACGGATAGAAGTTGTGTGGAGATACCCAGCTCCGATACCAGAGTAGGGTCCATAAAACTCTCATCAGACCCAAAGTTTAGACTGGTCACCCCACAGCAGGATAACATGGAAGGGAGTACGAGTAATGGGAGTTAGAAAACTCCCAGTATGGCCCACCATAGTACTCGTACCTAACTCATGAGTCTGGTCTTTCACTGGACAGGTGGATTTGTAATGCTCTATAGTACCACAATACAGGCAACTGTTGGAGTTAAGCCTATGTAATCGTTCCTGAGGCGACAATCTAGCTCTGCCCTGTTGCATAGGCAAGGTAGAAAACGAGTCGCCCGTTCCCGATGATTCCCGAGGGCACTCGGGTGACTACGAAACCTCTCGGAAATGCAGGTGTCGGGGACTCCCGGGGTTCTTCGGGGGCGAGCAAGCAGCCGTGGACAAACAAGCGGGGCCGAAAACAAAGCTCTCCCTCCTGCATTCCTGTAGACGTCCATCGATCCTTATAGTTAAGGCTATGATGGAGTCAATGTCCAGGGGTAACTCCCGAGCTGCGAGCTCATCTATAATCTCCTCCGATAGTCCATGAAGAAAAGTATCGAACAGCGCCTCCGGGTTCCAGGCATTCTTGGCTGCCAACGTGCGAAAGTCTACAGTGTAATCTGCCACACTACGGGGTTCTTGACGTAATCAAAGTAGCTTTCGGGCCGCCTAATCCGGGAGAGAAAACCGGGCTGGCCTGTCTTGGTAGAGGGGCCAGCCATTTCCGCAGGCAATGTCACTTTTTTAATTTGTGTGTGTCAATTTTGACCAGCCCACCCAGCTAAAAAAATGGTCCAGCCCTTCTGGCATCTGCCAGAATTGCCAGATGGCCAATCCAGCCCTGCCACATGGTGTCATATTTCCATTACACCAGTTTTTGTGTGTGTCTGTGTGTTTTCAGAGAACACCACTGACAAAAGGAAAACAAACATTCCACTCAAAAGATGAAAATCATCACTTGTGAGAGATGCAGCTGTTGGAATCAACAACATGACAAATTGCTATATTATCTTATTAGAAAATAACTGTCTACAACACTTCGATTTCTTAGATCAGCAGCAAGTTAAGTAATAACTAGTCCAGTTGAACACCTGCCATAGAAAAGGACCTGAAAAACAGGCCCTAATGAACATAATACACCTTTGCAGCCAGAGGGAGGAAGTGGTTGGCACTTATACTGATCCCCCACCCCCATACACACACACACACCCAATGGACGAGGCCGTGGGGACTGCAGCTCGGTGATCTGCACATGGCTGCCTGTTTAGTATTCGTCTCACGTCTGGGCGAGGGAGCCACATTAAATCGGGATCAGGTAGATTACAGTCTAATATAGCGGGCTATTAAAGGCTGCAAATGAGAGCCATAGGTTAGAGCCAGAGCAGAGGCCCACTCTCCCAGCATCCTACAGTATTCCTGTGTGCTGCATGCCTGCTTTCCTCCCTAACTACCTACTCCCTCACACCACCCACCCACCCACCCACCCACCCACACACACTCGTTCGTACATACACAGATGGATTCATGCATGCATACACGCAGGCACAGACCGACACACGCACGTGGCAAAACCAAAGGCTACAGAGGCAGAAATACTACAGGCGGTGTCAACCTGCCTGAAATATGCACCTGACCACAAGGGCCAGTAAGTAAGAGGATGAGAGAGTTTTTTGTTTGTCTATTGTATATCTTATCTGTGTTTCCAGAAGCCTGTGCCAGATTTGTACTTTTTTTTGGCTTGTACATCGTTTTTGGGGTGCAATACATTATTTCAACTGTTCTTTTTTAAATAATTTTAAAAAGCAGACAAACATAAACAAATATTAATACATATTGGTACAGTTCATGCTACATGGTAAAATAAGTGAATATGTAAGGTGGCACATTTCCAGCCAGAGATAATAATTATTATAAACAAAAAGAGCAATAGAAAAAGACCCCCAAACCCACACACAAAATAGCACAAATAAAATGTTAAGTCTCATTACTGGGCTCCATCTTAATTAATGTAGGTGTTTTTAATTTAAGTGAATGTGTTATTTATTCCATCTCATACAGCTCCCAAACCTTTTTGCAGCCACGAGTTATATGTTGGAGGGTTGGGTTTTAACCATTTAATTGGATTGCTGTGAGCAAAATCTGCAAAAGACAGTTCTGACCCCTTCCCTCTATGCACTCTGGAATCACCCCCAGGATAGCCACCAAGAAGTGTTGTGGTGTTTCTACATGGTACACCTCATTTAAAGCTGTATAAACATCATCCCAATACACTTTCAACTTTGGACATGACCAGAATGTATGTACATAGTTGCTCACTTGTTCCCATTTCAACCATTCTTGAGTGACAAAACGTTTTTACATGGACAAAGGTTTACACAATGCTGTTCGAGGTCACTGCTCTAATTGTGTTACACAGAATGAAAATAGCCAACAGTACTATAGACCCTAAGTCTGGAAGATACATTTTGCACCATGAGTACAATTGTATTGTGGTTTTCAAGAGCGTGCGACATCAAAGGTCCTGGTTGATAATCTGTTTTCATATTCTTATTTTAGGCTCTTATCCTTATGTAAAGAAGCCTACATCATAAAATGGCAACTACTTCTAAATGTCTAATCAACACACTTCATGGATTGGTGACAATCCCTGTTGCATTCATGGTGTGTTTTGGTCAAATCAGAACACAATGTGTTCTCAACTTCACTCCAATAGTTGATTATTAATTCAGTATAGTTTTCAAACTATAGTACCGAAATAAAATAAACTGTTGCCTGTCTTCTGAATGGGTGAATAAAGGTTGTAATCTTATTGATCAACGTCTCAACCAAATATTACCCATATTTCCGTGTTGAAATGACATGTGTCCAGTGAAATTATCTGCTGCACATCCAGTGGCAGGCTAAGTAAAGATGCAGGAGTAAATGCATATGATTGAGTGAAAAAGCAGCCTACACAAACTTTAATCAGAAGCAATTAAAACTCAAATTGCATCTGATTGAAGTGTTCAGAGATTCCTTTTTCACCACCTGACAAGTAAACAAAATAACGAACAAACTGTTTGACGCAACCCCGTATCACTGTGTTATCAATAGTTTGGACTAGGGTTTTAAAAATCTTGTAATATCCCCACAATACCCAGAACTCCTGGTTGAAGGATTTCTGACACCCTACTTATTCCCTTCTGATTCTGTGAATCTTCAATCCAGGAATAATGAAAACTTGGGGATTTTGGAGAAGTTGTGCAACCCTAGTTTGGATCGTTTTCTCATGTTGCCTAGAACATTTAGCTATGGTATGAATCAATATGAAGACGTTAAGTGGGAATGATATGGAAATGATCAGTCTGCAAAGCCCCCTCTGTTTAATATAGTGGTTCCAACTTCTGCAACTCAGGCAAGAATGACTGTTCACTGCAGTATCTTTATTCTTGATGTCAATGTAAAGGAGAAAATATATATCAATGTTTTGTCAGAAAATACAGAGATGGGCAAAGTTTATGTATACTTGCCTAGAATTGACTGGACAAGACTATAACAGGAAACAAATGAAATAGAACAGAAGATTAAAAACATATTAATCACTTCTTGTTATTCGGAAATCCAACTAGCCTACGGATCTGGTTGCACTCAGAAAATAAATGTGTCATACTTGCTTCCCTTATAGAAAAGGGTCTGAGCCTTTGTAGTGCTTGGTGAGGGGGGTCTCACCTGAAGAGGCAGAAGGAGAACTCGGTCTCCCACATGACATATCCTTGGAGCATGAATGCTCAAGATTCTCTGCTGGAAAATATTGGACCACATGTTAATTCTTGGTAAAATTAGAACACCTTTCCCAAATACATCGATCAAGAATGAGAATAAGGGGTTGGCTTATGTTGTTAAGGGTCCACCGCACTATAAATCGATCGGTGGGACTTGCGCAACGTTTTAGTTTGCCGTTTCCCCATCCACACACTTGGTGGCTTGCATGGTGTTTTAAATTGCCATTTCACCTCACCACCAATACTTGGTGGCTTGCAAGGCGTTTTATCGTTTTGCTTCTTAGTGGCAGTGGTACAGGTTATGGCGCTTGGGTAGGCCCTCTCCCACCAAAGAACACATGCAAGTGTAAAAGTGTAAAAAGGCAACCTAAAAAGCCATGTGAGAGACCAAGATGATTCTCTGAAATAATAGATTAGACAACGTCATGCCAATTGTTTTTACAAATGGAATAAGCTGTTGGGGCCTCACGAGTGGAGCAGAGGTCTAAGGCACTGCATCATGCTTGAGGCATTACAGCAGACCGAGACCGGGAGACCCATGAGGCAGCGCACAATTGGCCCAGCGTCGTCTGGGTTAGGGGAGGGCTTGTCCGGCCGCGATTCCTTGTCCCATTGCACTCTAGCGACTCCTTGCAGCGGCCGGGCGCCTGCAAGCTGACTTCGGTCACCAGTTGTACGGTGTTTCTTCTGACACGTCGGTGCGGCTGGCTTCCGAGTTAAGCGAGCTTGGAAGGGTCATGTTTTGGAGGACGCACGGCTCTCAACCTTCGCCTCTCCCGAATCCGTACAGGAGTTGCAGCGATGGGACTGTAATTGGATATCACGAAATTAGGGAGAAAAAGGGGTCGTCATTACTTGGTGGCTTGTGCTGCATTTGAGCCTTCTTGGTAGCAGTGGCACAAGTTCTGGTGTATCAGGGAACATTTTGGAAGGGGCTTGGGTAGACCTTTGCCTGAAAATAAAGTGTAAAATAACATCCTTTTAAGTTATTGGTGATAAAAACTTCTAAATAGTCAACATGAAACACAACCAATTTTAAACCAAAATTCTACAACATGCAAAAGTTAACCTCAAAAGCCCTACCCCTAGTGTAACGGCTTTCATAATCCTCCTCCTCCTCGGTCGAGGAGAAGGAGTAGGGATCGGACCAAAACGCAGTGTTGTATGCAGACATAAATAATTTATTTAAACAAGACAAAAATATGAAGAACACTTGAATAGATTACAAAACAACGTAGACAGACCTGAACTTGAGAACTTACAATATAACGCGAAGAACGCACGAACATACTAACCAAACGAACAAAAAAACACGAAACAGTCCCGTGTGGTGCGACAGACACAGACACAGGAACAATCCCCCACAACCAAACAGTGAGAACAGCCTACCTTAATATGGTTCTCAATCAGAGGAAACGTAAAACACCTGTCCCTGATTGAGAACCATATCAGGCCAATAGACAAATAACCTAAACATAGAAACACATAACATAGAATGCCCACCCCAACTCACGCCCTGACCAACTAAACACAAACAAAAACAAGGAAAACTGGTCAGGAACATGACACCTAGCCTGGAAGTCCGGACAGATTTCAGCTCAGTTTCACTACACT
This sequence comes from Salvelinus fontinalis, assembly GCF_029448725.1. Taxonomy (NCBI): domain Eukaryota; kingdom Metazoa; phylum Chordata; class Actinopteri; order Salmoniformes; family Salmonidae; genus Salvelinus; species Salvelinus fontinalis. Next base: position 9,875,742 of record NC_074677.1, read on the forward strand.
AACAATGGTGAAACATGGAATGATTCTGTCTGGGTTGAGGCTACCGTCCCTCTAGCCACACGCTTGGAGATTTGAATGGATCAATTAAAGTAACACGGTAAAAGGTCCTACCACTCTATTAACAGGCAAGGTGGTTGTTTGGTGTCTGACGTTTAGGGAAAATTAGTCGATTAGTAATCAGCATGGCAGACTACCATACTTATATAACTTGGAGGCAGTACTGGCTGGAGGTGGGAGATGACATTCCTCATGCAATTCTAAACACACGACAATATAAAGAATAAAAACCATGCCAATTAAAATGAATGTACACAAACTGCCAATATGTTTGAGTTTATTTTAATTTTTACAGGGACAGTACACATTAATCAACGATTCAGTAAAAGTGCCGGTGTTAGCCAGCCGGCTGATTTTCAACTGCAGTCCCTGGGCAGGTTATTAAACACAATTACAATATAGACAATCATTGAGGAGTGAGCACACGCAGAGTAACATAGAACAAGCAAGACATAGCATACAGACAGAGCAACATAGAACAAAAAGCAGCAAGACAAAATTCATAAAAGCAACAAAGTGTTTCCACACCTCACAAGCTACAGACAACAGACAACATGGAAAGCGGGAATACACAGCTAGGGATTATGTTCACAAATCTGATTGACCTTTAGTCATGTCTTCATGCATTTTGTGAAAGTGTGATATGTGGTGCAGTATGTGTATCTGATGGCAGTGTATTCCAGACATGGGAAACTCACAGAGAAAGCGGATTTACTAAAGGTGCTTTTCCTTAAGGGAACTATACAGTCACCTCTCATGGCAGACCTTGTGGATCTTGTGGAGGGGAGCCAGGCCATTTAGGGTCTTGAACACAAGACATGTGTCGGTGTATTGCACAAGATTTTCCCAACTCAGAAGCTCATGCTTTCTGAGGATGTAACAGTGATGATGGCTATCGGGCTTCCTATCAAGCACTTTGAGAGCCTGTTTGTAGACAGACTGAATAGGTTTTAATGTTGTACAGCAAGCTTGGGCCCAACTAGTCAAGCAGTATGTTAAGTGGGGGAGTATCATACAGTCGTATGAAAAAGTTTGGGCACCCCTCTGAGGCAGCATATCAATTTACTCTGTCGTCACAGAAAATGATCACAGTGGCATGCCATTCATTTTCTAATAAAAGCTGAGTACTGGGGTATTGTCCAGACAAAGATGTTTAGTGTAGCAATATTAAGTTGTATGAAATTAAATCAGATGTGAAAAATAGGATATGCAAAAATGTGGGCACCCTTGTCATTCTGTTGATTTGAATACCTGTAACTACTTAGCACTGATTAATTGGAACACACAATTGGTTTGGTGAGCTCATTCAGCCTTGAACTTCATAGACAAGTTCATCCAATCATGAGAAAAGGTATTTAAGGTGGCCAATTGCAAGTTGTTGTTCTCTTTGACTCTCCTCTGAAGAGTGGCAACATCGGGGCCTCAAAACAACTCTCACATGACCTGAAAACAAAGATTGTTCAACATTATGGTTTAGAGGAAGGCTACAAAAAGCTATCGCAGAGATTTAAGCTGTCAGTGTCCACTGTGAGGAACATAGTGAGGAAATGGAAGACCACAGGCACAGTTCTTGTTAAGGCCAGAAGTGGCAGGCCAAGTAAAATATCGGAGAGGCAAAGGCGAAGGATGGTGAGAACGGTCAAAAACAGCCCACAGACCACCTCCAAAGACCTACAACATCATCTTGCTGCGGATGGTGTCACTGTGCATCGTTCAACAATTCAGCGCACTTTGCACAAGGAGAAGCTGTTTGGGAGAGTGATGCAGAAGAAGCCTTTTCTGCACACGCCACAAACAGAGTCGCTTGAGGTATGCAAACGCACATTTGGACAAGCCAGCTTAATTTTGGAATAAGGTGCTGTGGACTGATGAAACAAAGATTGAGTTATTTGGTCATAACAAGGGACGTTATGCATGGCGGCAAAAGAACACAGCGTTCCAAGAAAAACACTTGCTACCCACAGTCAAATTTGGTGGGTGTTCCATCATGCTGTGGGGCTGTGTGGCCAGTGCCGGTACTGGGAATCTTGTTAAAGTTGAGGGTCGCATGGATTCCACTCAATATCAGCAGATTCTTGGGAATAATGTTGAAGAATCAGTCACAAAGTTGAAGTTATGCCGGCGCTGGATATTTCAACAAGACAACGACCCAAAACACTGCTCAAAATCTACCCGGGCATTTATGCAGAGGAACAAGTACAATGTTCTGGAATGGCCATCCCAGTCTCCAGACCTGAATATCATTGAGAATCTGTGGGATGATTTGAAGCGGGCTGTCCATGCTCGGCAACCATCAAACATAACTGAACTGGAGATGTTTTGTAAGGAGGAATGTTCCGAAATACCTTCATCCAGAATCCAGACACTCGAGGCTATGGGAAGCATCTAGAGGCTGTTATTTTAGCAAAAGGAGGATGTAACAAATATTGATGTGATTTTTTTGGGGGGTGCCCAAATTTATGCACCTGTCTAATTTTGTTTTGATGCATATTGCACATTTTCTGTTAATCCAATAAACCTAATTTCACTACTGAAATATTACTGTGTCCATCAGTTATTTGATAGATCAAAATGAAATTGCTGATCCAAACACCCAATTATTTATAAATGGAAAACATGGAAATTGTCAGGGGTGCCCAAACTTTTTCATACGACTGTAGATTTGAAGTACAGTTTTGCTACCTCTGTAGTCAAACAATTTCATATAAATCGGAAATTAGCTAGGTTGAATTTGGTTATCTGAATGACCTTTTTCACATGCTTTTTAAAAGAGAGGTTGGAATCAAGTATGATGCCAAGGTACTTAAAATCAGATACCACCTGGAGCTTCTCCCCTGACACAGACATCTGGCTCAGTAGCATCTGTTGCCCTCTTTGTGAAGAACATGCAAACAGTTTTTTCACATTGAGATGCAAACACGAGTCACTGAGCCACTTTGTAGCCTGGACCATTACAGTAGTGAGTTCTTGTGCAGCTTGTTGTTTGCTCTTTGCATGCACATATATCACTGTATCATCTGCATACATTTGAACTTCAGACCCAGTACAGACAGAAGGCTGATCATTAATGTAAAGGCTGAACAGGAGGGGCCCCAGTATTGACCCTTGGGGCACGCCCACATCATAGCTAAGAGTGGACGACAGCTCATTGCTCACTCTGACACACTGAGTTCTGCCTTCAAGGTATGATTTCATCCATCTCAAGGCATTGGGAGAAAAGTTGAACTTGGACAATTTTGTGATGAGAATCTCATGGTTAACAGCATGTGTTGAAACATACCAGTTATACATTCTTTGAATGAAGTTTTCTTTCGGTTTCTCTTGGAGAGCTCCTCCACTTCACTGGCTTTGATGATTTTGACGTCTTCACATTGCTGTTTTGATTCTGAATGGTGGGTGAAGCTTCAAAACAATTTAACAACCAGCAATGTTTACTTATTGCATTTTCAAGTGTAATGTATCTGCTATTTACCTGATAAGATGGTGCCCGAAAAGGATGGCTGATGTTTTACATGCTCCTAACCAACTTTGCCTTTTGTTAGTTTTTTTGCGTTGTTTGTAACTTATTTTTTTACTTATTTTGTACATAATGTTGCTGATACCGTCTCTTATGACCATAAATAAATTCTGTACATCAGAACAGCAATTCCTCACCATAACTGGAAGAAGCTTTTTCCTTTAATGAGTCCGACGAGAAGGATATACTGCTTTCCCGGGAGAACTAGCCCAAATCACCGTAATTTGCGTTAAGAAAAGATGGAGGAAAAGAGGGCACAGATCAGGCTGCCTTCTGAGAATCCTTAGGCGAGTGAGTGAAGTCCCACTGCCATCTGTTCTACTTGCTAACATGCAATCATTGGAAAATAAAATTGATGACCTACGATTATGATTATCCTACCAATGGTGATGATAGTTGGATGTTCTTGGCAGTATGTTTCACTTGGCTTGATTCAGACAGTTGCCTCGTCTCTTGTACCAATGGATTATGTGGGTTTTTATTTTCTGCACTTTTTCATGATGTCCAATTGGTATTTACAGTCTTGTCCCATCGCTGCAAATCCCGTACGGACTCAAGCCACACTGCTTCTTGACAACCTGCTTGCTTAACCTGAAAGCCAGCCGCAACAATGTGTTGGAGGAAACACCGTATAGCTGGCAACCGAAGTCAGTGTGCATGGGACAAGGACATCCCGGCCGGCCAAACCCTCCCCTAACCCGGACGACGCTGGGCCAATTGTGTGCAGCCTCATGGGTCTCCCGGTCGTGGCCTGATGCGACACAGCGTCTTCCAGGTTAGACCTTTTTGGAAACATCCTTCAATACTATGGGACCAGTGTAAAGCAAAAACTACCTGTACTCAGTGGCCTTTCATCAGTCAAGTCCTGCCAGTCACCGAGGTTGTCAGGCAAATTATTTTGGCAATAAACCTTTGAAAGGAGATCAGAGCCTCTGACAATTGGATTTTCTGACAGGAAGACAGTGCATATTTTAGGGCCTCATTTAAGGAAAATCATGACACCCAAGCACACCTTATGCATATAATCTAATAGAAACCATGAAATACAAGAAACTCCAGAGTCTACTAATGGAGATGTAGCTACTTGATGGCTAGCCATGTAGGCCAAGTTATTGAATTCATATTTTCTCTCTGGATGTGTCCCCTCGGAGTGTAACTCTACCCTTCCATTCCAGAGCGTTTAATCTTAAACGATTTATTCCATCCCTGTTATGGTTATTTTCATTAGCCCAAGATCCCAGCTTCACACATATACCACCCTTTGTTGCAGTTTGAGAAGATCCTGCTTCACACAATCAGACGACCTCTTAATCTCATCCCTATCAAACAACCTTTCAGTACGATCACTTGTTGTAACACTGGAGGTGTCACTCACGTTACCATCTACACTAGTTTCAGTAGAAATGTCAGATTTTCCATTATCGCTAGACTGTCCAAGAGCTAAAACAGCTGCATGGCATTTACGCCACCGTTGATGATAAATCACAGCTCAATTGCAGTAGTCCAACAAACAATCAAAATAAGTCTATAGGTGATAAAATGATTGTTTTACCTCTTCAGAAATTGTCTTCTTCTCCACAGGGCTTGTTTAGCTTGAAATTGGTTGTGCTCTGTGTTAATTATCGTAGGCTTCTCATACTAATAAGGCAATCAGGTCAATTGGGTGCAGGTGTCAGACGGCATCACAAACAGGTTGACTAGATATGGCAACACTTCATGCAATATAAATCACAAAACATCATATGAAAATGTAGCCCTATAAATAGAATGCCAAGTTCATGATATTAATACACTGCTCAAAAAAATAAAGGGAACACTAAAATAACACATCCTAGATCTGAATGAATAAAATATTCTTATTAAATACTTTTTTCTTTACATAGTTGAATGTGCTGACAACAAAATCACACAAAAATGATCAATGGAAATCAAATTTATCAACCCATGGAGGTCTGGATTTGGAGTCACACTCAAAATTAAAGTGGAAAACCACACTACAGGCTGATCCAACTTTGATGTAATGTCCTTAAAAGAAGTCAAAATGAGGCTCAGTAGTGTGTGTGGCCTCCACGTGCCTGTATGACCTCCCTACAACGCCTGGGCATGCTCCTGATGAGGTGGCGGATGGTCTCCTGAGGGATCTCCTCCCAGACCTGGACTAAAGCATCCGCCAACTCCTGGACAGTCTGTGGAGCAACGTGGCGTTGGTGGATGGAGCGAGACATGTCCCAAATGTGCTCAATTGGATTCAGGTCTGGGGAACGGGCGGGCCAGTCCATAGCATCAATGCCTTCCTCTTGCAGGAACTGCTGACACACTCCAGCCACATGAGGTCTAGCATTGTCTTGCATTAGGAGGAACCCAGGGCCAACCGCACCAGCATATGGTCTAACAAGGGGTCTGAAGATCTCATCTCGGTACCTAATGACAGTCAGGCTACCTCTGGCGAGCCCATGTAGGGCTGTGCGGCCCCCCAAAGAAATGCCACCCCACACCATGACTGACCCACCGCCAAACCGGTCATGCTGGAGGATGTTGCAGGCAGCAGAACGTTCTCCACAGCGTCTCCAGACTCTGTCACGTCTGTCACGTGCTCAGTGTGAACCTGCTTTCATCTGTGAAGAGCACAGGGCGCCAGTGGCGAATTTGCCAATCTTGGTGTTCTCTGGCAAATGCCAAACTTCCTGCATGGTGTTGGGCTGTAAGCACAACCCCCACCTGTGGACGTCGGGCCCTCATACCACCCTCATGGAGTCTGTTTCTGACTGTTTGAGCAGACACATGCACATTTGTGGCCTGCTGGAGGTCATTTTGCAGGGCGCTGGCAGTGCACCTCCTTGCACAAAGGCGGAGGTAGCGGTCCTGCTGCTGGGTTGTTGCCCTCCTACGGCCTCCCCCACGTCTCCTGATGTACTGGCCTGTCTCCTGGTAGCGCCTCCATGCTTTGGACACTACGCTGACAGACACAGCAAACCTTCTTGCCACAGCTCGCATTGATGTGCCATCCTGGATGAGCTGCACTACCTGAGCCACTTGTGTGGGTTGTAGACTCCGTCTCATGCTACCACTAGAGTGAAAGCACCGCCAGCATTCAAAAGTGACCAAAACATCAGCCAGGAAGCATAGGAACTGAGAAGTGGTCTGTGGTCACCACCTGCAGAACCACTCCTTTATTGGGGGTGTCTTGCTAATTGCCTATAATTTCCATCTGTTGTCTATTCCATTTGCACAACAGTATGTGAAATTTATTGTCAATCAGTGTTGCTTCCTAAGTGGACGTTTGATTTCACAGAAGTGTGATTGACTTGGAGTTACATTGTGTTGTTTAAGTGTTCCCTTTATTTTTTTGAGCAGTGTATATATTAATAATAGTCATCAATATATATACTGAACAAAAATATAAACTCTGTCACAAAACACAATGCCACAGATGTCTCAAGTTTTGAGGGAGTGTGCAATTGGCATGCTGACTGAAAGAATGTCCACCAGAGCTGTTGCCAGAGAATTGCATGTTAATTTCTCTACCAATGTCGTTTTAGAAAATTTGGCAGTATGTCCAACCGGCCTCAACTGCAGACCACGTGTAACCACGCCAGCCCAGGACCTCTGTCACGTTCTGACCTTAGTTCCTTTTTTATGTCTTTATTATTAGTTGGTCAGGGCGCGAATTGGGGTGGGCATTCTATGTTGTTTTTCTATGTTTTGTTCTAGTCGTTATATTTCTATGTGTTTGGCCTAGTATGGTTCTCAATCAGAATCAGGTGTCTATCGTTGTCTCTGATTGAGAATCATACTTAGGTAGCCTGTTTTCCCACTATGGGTTGTGGGTAGTTATTTTCTGTTTATTGTTTTTGTTTGCACCTTACAGAACTGTTCGTTTGTTGGTTTGTTGTTTTTGTTTAGTATTCATTCTTTATTAAATTATTATGAATACGTACCACGCTTTACTTTGGTCCTCTTCTCCTTCCACCAACGACAACCGTTACAACCTCCACAACCGGCTTCTTCACCTACGGGATTGTCTGAGACTAGCCACCCGGACAGCTGATGAAACTGCGTAGTGTTTCCGTCTGTAATAAAGCCCTTTTGTGGGTAAAAACTAATTCTGAATGGCTGGGCCTTGCTCCCCAGTGGGTGGATCAGTCTCCCAAGTGGGTGGGCCTATACCCTCCCAGGCTCACACATGGGTGTGCCCCTTTCCAGTCATGTAAAATCTATAGATTATGGCTTTATTTATTTATTTAAATTGACTGATTTCTTTATATGAACTGTAACTCATTAAAATCGTTGAAATTGTTGCATGTTGCGTTTATATTTTTGTTCAGAGTATTATGAATAACATATTTATCAAATACAATTTCCAAAGGTGAAAGTGTATTAATATAATACATGTGTCATCCTATTTATAGGGCTAATAGTAAAATACTTCTACATTTCTATCAATAAATCATAAATTAATGATAGTATACCTAGCTACACATTGAAATGATGGTGTCCTTTGGGCAAATCAGATGGCAATGTACTACATTAAATGTAGCCTACATAAACCCAATCTTATTCTGAATTTACTTTCACATAGCTTGTGTAAAACAAGTTAAAGGATTTACTCTTAATTATTCAATGTCATTACGGTACAGCATAGCTATGCAAATGAGTATGGAAGCTGATCAGTGTCCGTATGTGTTGAGATGATAGCTCAGCAGAAACTAACACAACTTGTTTCCAAAGCTAAGCATAGGTATATAGGATCTGATGTTGCATGTATAGAGCATATGCTGCAATTCCCATGTGGATTCTAAGTGAGATTTTTTGCAATTTTACATGGATTTCAACGTATACACAACATAGTTTTGATGATTATGTTGAAGTTAGGTTAAGTAATTGTATTTCAATGTTTGCAACGCAGGTTGAAATGATAGGAAAACACTACTGGTTGATTACTTTTTGCAAATCCAAATATGTTTCAATCAGATTCAAAAATCTGATTGAAAAAATACACAGCGTACAGCAAATGAAAGACAAAGATCTTGTGAATCCAGCCAATATTTCAGATTTTTTAAGTGTTTTACAGCGAAAACACAATATAGCATTATATTAGCTTACTACAATAGCCAACCACACAACAGCATTGATTCAAGCCAACAATAGCGATAACGAATAAACCAGCAAAAGATATACATTTTTTCACTAACCTTCTCAAACTTCTTCAGATGACAGTCCTATAACATCATATTACACAATACATATAGAGTTTGTTCGAAAATGTGCATATTTAGCGGCACAAATCGTGGTTATACAATGAGAATAGTAGCCAAGCTGCAAAGAAAATGTCGGGAGAAATCTTTGGAGAGGCACCTAATCTAATCATTAACTAATCCTAAACTTGACTAAAAAATACAGGTTGGACAGCAAATGAAAGATACATTAGTTCTTAATGCAACAGCTGTGTTAGATTTGTAAAATTAACGTTACTACGACATACAGCGTGCGTTAAAGCGAGACCGCACCGAAATGAATGGCGGAATAGGAGTTTTACATTTTTCAACAGAACAACGAATTAACATCATAAATAGTTCTTACTTTTTGATGCGCTTTCATCAGAATCTTGGGCAAGTTGTCTTTTGCCCAAAAGAATTGTTGCTCGGTTGTAGATTGTCGCCTTTAACTTTGGAATTAGCAGTAAACATTAGCCATGTGGCCCAGACGTGCTCAACTCACTATAACGCAGCACAAAGAAATATCCGAAAATCGCAAAATATACTGATATAAACTGATATAACTCGGTTTAAAATAACAACATTATGATGTCTTTAACACCTATATCGAATAAAATCAGAGCCGGATATATCTAAGGCCTATAACGGGAGCTTTCCAGAACGCCATCCTGAGGTCTGTCTTGCGTCATGGCGAATGTTGAAAAGAGTGCACCCCACGTTCCAAGCCCATTTATATGGCTTGAGATCTGCCTAGCAACTCCATTCCAATTCTCACTATTTGCTGACATCTAGGGGAAGGTGTATGCAGTGCATCTCGACCAATAGAAGACATGCAAATTAATAAACTGACCCCAGAACAGCCTGCCTGAATTCAGATTTCTCACTTCCTCACAGGAAGTTTGCTCCAACTTGAGTTCTGTTTTACTCACAGATATAATTCAAACGGTTTTAGAAACTAGAGAGTGTTTTCTATCCAATAGTAATGATAATATACATATTGTACGAGCAAGAATTGAGTACGAGGCAGTTCAATTTGGGAACGAAATTTTTACAAAGTGAAAACAGCACCCCCTATTGAGAAAAGGTTAACCTGTCACACAGGCACAGGACGTACCGGGCTGTGGAGACGTACTGGAGACATGGTGTGTATAGCCGGCATCAATTGTTCCGGAACTTTAACCTGTTTGGCGTGCAAGCCCGACGTCGGTACACTTATGACAACAGCCACTTCAAGTGCAGGGCGCGAAATTCAAAATATATATTTTTTAAATATTTAACTTTCACACATTAACAGGTCCAATACAGCATATGAAAGGTACACATCTCGTGAATCCAGCAAACATGTCCGATTTTTAAAATGTTTTACAGGGAAGACAAAATATGTAAATCTATTAGCTAACCACGTTAGCAAAAGACTCCACTTTTATTACTCCATCAGTTTTTGACTCCATCAGTAGCTATCACAAATTCGGCCAAATAAAGATATAAATAGCCACTAACCAAGAAACAACCTCATCAGATGACAGTCTGACATAACATATTTATTGTATAGCATATGTTTTTTTAAAAAAATGTGCATATTTCAGGTATAAATCATAGTTTACATTGCAGCTACATTCAGAAATTGCACCGAAAGCAGCCATAATATTTACAGACACCAACGTCAAATACCTAATTACTCATCATAAAACATTTCTGAAAAATACATAGTGTACAGCAAATGAAAGACAGGCATCTTGTGATGCCAGCCAATATTTCCGATTTATTAAGTGTTTTACAGCGAAAACAAAATGTAGCGTTATATTAGCTTAGCACAATAGCCAGAAACACTTGGGCGCCGGCGACTACGACAGATATATGAAACAACATCATAAAATGGGTCTTACTTTTGCTGATCTTTCATCAGAATGTTGAACAAGGTGTCCTTTGTCCAGATGAGTCGTTGTTTGGATTCAGAATGGCAACTTTCTCTCTCCATTTAGCAAGCGCGCTAGCCGGGTTGCACGGATCTCTCCATGTAAACAAACGGAAGAGAACGGAACACGGCAAAACTCCCGAAAAAATTTCAATAATCTGATGAAACTATATTGAAAAAACATACTTTACGATGATATGGTGACATGTATCAAATAAAATCAAAGCCGGAAATAATAGTCGCCTATAACGTCAGCAAAACAAAAGGCAACTCCACTGTCCAAATCGCGTTCTTCAGAGTACCGGAAATGGGGTACATGTCATTCCAAGAGGATTTATTCCATCCCAGATCAAGATAATCACCTCATTTCTTCTCTCACAGCCTTCTTGACACCCAGAGGAAGGTGTATGACGTGCATGTATACTAATAGCTCTTGTGCCCATTTATAGGCAGGAAGAGGAAGAGAGCATCGATTTCAGACTTTGAACTTCCGGGTCAGGAAAAGTGCTGCAAAATGAGTTCTGTTTCACTCAGAGAAATAATTCAAACGGTTTTAGAAACTAGAGAGTGTTTTCTATCCAATAGTAATAATAATATGCATATTGTACGAGCAAGAATTGAGTACGAGGCCGTTTGAAATGGACACATTTTATCAGGCTACTCAATACTGCCCCTTGCAGCCATAAGAAGTTAACACAATTCTCAGGATGAGTACGGAGAGCTGACTCAGGTTGCACCAGACTGACAACACGTTCCTTTATTACAAATCTGTGAATCCTCCACCAACTCAACAACTCTCCCATTTCTCTCTCCTCCAAATTCTCCTTCTCCCAGACTGGCTCTGGTTCACTCCTCGGCTCCGCCGACTGCTCCATGTGCCCCCCCAAAAAATGTTTCTTGGGGTTTCCGTGGCCTTCCTCCCCGACTTTGTCGCTGTCCCTCCTTCGCTGCTTCCGTCTGCTTCCATGGCAGGGTCTTGTCCCCTGCCATAACCTCCTCCCATGTCCATGATGTCCTCCACTCGCTTTTCTCCCGAGCCCAGGATCCCTGCTCCTCCTGGCCACGCTGGTTGGTCCTTTGGTGGTGGGCTCTTCTGTCACGTCCGTCATAATGATTGGACCAAGGCGCAGCGTGCATAGAGTTCCACATATTTTAATAAATCAAAACTCGCCAAACAAAACAAACAAGCACAAACGAAACGTGACGTTCTGGGTTGCTCACAGGCAGCTACACAAACACAAGATCCCACAAAGCACAAAAGGGGAAATGGCTGCCTAAATATGATCCCCAATCAGAGACAACGATGAACAGCTGCCTCTGATTGGGAAACATACCAGGCCAACATAGATGATTAAACACCTAGATAACCCACCCTAGTCATTGTCACGCCCCAGCCACCATAGAGAATAATCAGCTCTCTATGGTCAGGGCGTGACACAACGTCAGAATATGTTGACAAATTACATTGAAACCACTAGTTTGTGCCCAGTCGGATCTCATTGTCTTCCGTTTTCTTTGTCTGTTGCATTTGTCTTTTGAGTTAACGATCAAGTTATCTTGCTAATGCAGTTCCTGGGTGTCAAATAGAGCATTGTTGCAGTTAAACATGCTGTAGTTAACACACAATGCACAACTAAACTTCCTTCTAAGGCCGGGATTGAATCTGATCGCACATTGGGACAATGCGCCAATTTAGGTAATTTCCGATTGAGCCGACATATGCAGCGTTTACTGTGAATGTGGTCTCAGCGAACATGGAAACATTGCCTTTAAAAGGACCATTGTCGAAAAAGCGCGATCGGATTGAATACCATCCTCAATCTGTTAACATGATACATACCTCAAATACGCCAATACCGAGTTATTTTTCCTCTTTGTACCTAGAACTACTACTTATACGGCATTCAAGATACAGCTAGAGCAGTTATGAAGTTCAACTACTTCCTGTCTTCTCCTATCCTTCCAGACACCCTCTATTCCCACTGCTGGCCCTGCTGTTTGAGAAGTGTGAGCAGGCCACCCAGGGCTCCGAGTGCATCACCTCTGCCAGCTTCGATGTGGACATTGAAAACTTTGTCCACCAGCAGGAGCAGGACCACAAGCCGTTCTTCAGCGAGGACCCTGAGCTGGACAACCTGGTTAGTACCCTGCCTGGGGGCCATCTAAATAGTTTAACGTGGATTTTAACCATCTCAAAGTCTAACATGGCTTCCTAATATTGAGCAGTTATCGCAATAGTCAAACTGTAATGACTTCCTCCACCAGTAGAGAGAGTAAATCATCCTTAACATTAGTAAACCACGCTGGACTACTGAGATGCCTCCTCAGCGTTAGGAAGCTCTGTTAAATATCCCTTTCAGGTCCCACCCACAATAATCTTATTTTCTCTCTCACCCTTTCTCATGTACACAGTTCTCTCTTCAATTAGCTCTCTCTTTCTTGCTCACTCACACACGTCTACCTCTACCCCCTCCCTCTTGTACCTCTTACTTTCCTCCTTTGTCTCTCTCTCTCTATTTCTATTCTATTCACCCTTTCTCTCTCTTCCCCTTTCCCACTCTTCCCCTCATGATATCTCCCTCCTACCATTCTATGACAGCTAGCAGTAATTAGAAATGAGGAGAAATAGGGAGGGTGGCTAGAGACAGAGAAATCATTATGTGGGTGCTCGGCGACAAGTGGTGTGGCAGTCAATTAACCCCGCATCTGTGTGCTTTACGAGGTGCTGGTCGGTGGCTGGACCCAGCACACACTAACTCTTCCACAGGACAGTAAGCTGAAGCTGACTGGCTGAGATGGCACAAGGCCCCGATTAAACAAGCAGCGGTAATTGTCATGTAACATCTCACCCGGCTCGAATTGGACTCTTACGATATTACCTTACTTAGAATATCTCAACAGCATGGGATATTAGGTGAGAAGGACATCTCCAATAAGAATCCCTATTGTAAACTCGCTAGGGTGATGACAACTAGGGTATTAACTTCAGGTAGAATGCTTATAGATTTGTTATTATATAAGGATATTCTTTCATGCATTTAAATGAAGATGAAACAGCAAATGACTCCACAAATGCAACAGACATAAGGTTCAAGATGTATATTGTCACATTTTCAATGTACCACATCAAAAGAAATGAAAATAATAAACCCCAATGATTTTTCACAACCCGTGTCCAAATTACTTTCAAGATTGCTTCAACCCGTTGGCATGCGTTGGAGCTAAAAAAGAAGAAGTCCCGAAGCACCCCATCGTTGTGGTTACTCACTAACGTTACTCGTAGATATTTCCACAGCGAAGTATAACAGTTCCGTGCAGCTGTCCTCACAAGATCCACAGCAAGCACAGCTATCAATGCAGACAGTACTCATTAACAGCAACAGATATGCCATGGAAACATGAACTCGTTAATCTTCCACAAGCAATTCTCTCCAGGTCTCGCACGATGCTAGGCTGACCTCGAGGCTGTCAAATACCGCCACGATGAGACGGTAGATTCAGTCTACTAAGTCTTTCTTAACAAAATAATAATACTCTTATAAAATAAAATCAGTATTTCCCTTCAAAACTCGGTAGATACGTGTTTTGTTCTATTTTTATCCTCTTCTTTCATAGTTTTTCTTCACCAACACTGATAATGTTCACCATATGTGAATTGATTTCCCCCCATCTATCTTCAGAGTTCGTACTGTTAGGTGAACTAAACTGGGATATGCTTAACACCCCGGCCGTCCTACAATCTAAGATAGATGCCCTCAATATCACACAAATTATTAAGGAACCTACCAAGTACAACCCTAAATCTGTAACCATGGGCACCCTCTTAGATATCATCCTGACCAACTTACCCTCTAAATACACATCTGCTGTCTTCAACGAGGATCTCAGCGATCACTGCCTCATTGCCTGTGTGCAGAATGGGTCCGCGGTCAAACGACCACCCCTCATCACTGTCAAACGCTCCCTAAAAAACTTCAGCGAGCAAGCCTATTTAATCGACCTGGCCCGGGTATCCTGGAAGGATACTGACCTCATCCCATCAGTAGAGGATGCCTGGTTGCTCTTTAAAAGTGCTTTCCTCGCCATCTTAAATAAGCTTGCAAGAACAGAACAGATATAGCCCTTGGTTCACCCCAGACTTGACTGCCCTTGACCAGCACAAAAACATCCTCTGGCGTTCTGCATTAGCATGAAATAACCCCTGCGATATGCAACTTTTCAGGGAAGTCAGGAACCAATATACTCAGTCAGTTAGGAAAGCTAAGGCTAACTTTTCCAAACAGAAATTTGCATCCTGTAGCACTAATTTCAAAAAGTTTTGGGACACTGTAAAGTCCATGGAGAATAAGAGCACCTCCTCCCAGCTGCCCACTGCACTGAGGCTAGGAAACACTGTCACCACCAATAAATCTACGATAACTGATCATTTCAATAAGCATTTGTCTACGGCTGGCCATGCTTTCCACCTGGCTACACCTACTCAGGGCAACAGCTCAACATCCCCTGCAGCATCTTGCCCAAGCTTCTCCTTCACCCAAATCCAGACAGTTGATGATCTGAAAGAGCTGCCAAATCTGGATCCCTACAAATAAGATGGGATAGACAATCTGGACCCTCTCTTTCTAAAATGATCCGCCGAAATTGTTGCAACCCCTATTACTAGCCTGTTCACCCTCACTTTCGTATCGTCTGAGATCCCCAAAGATTGGAAAGCTGCCGCGGTCCTCCCCCTTTTCAAAGGGTTCAACACTCTAGACCCAAACTGCTATAGACCTATATCCATTCTGCCCTGCCTTTCTAAAATCTTCGAAAGCCAAGTTATCAAACAGATTGCCGACCATTTTCAATCCCACCGTACCTTCTCCACTATGCAATCTGGTTTACGAGCTGGTCATGGGTGCACCTCAGCCACGCTCAAGGTCCTAAACGACATCATAACCAGGATCAATAAAAGGGAGTACTGTGCAGCCGTCTTCATCGACCTGGCCAAGGCTTTCAACTCTGTCAATCACCGCATTCTTATTGGCAGACTCAATAGCCTTGGTTTCTCAAATGACTGCCTCGCCTGGTTCACCAACTAATTCTCAGATAGAGTTCAGTGTGTCAAATCGGAGGGCCTGTTGTCCGGACCTCTGGCAGTCTCTATGGTGGTGCCACAGGCTTCAATTCTCAGGCCGACTCTTTTCTCTGTATATATCAATGATGTCAATCTTGCTGCTGGTGATTCTTTGATCCACCTCTACGCAGACGACACCATTCTGTATACCTCTGGCCCTTCTTTGGACACTGTGTTAACATCTCCAAACAAGCTTCAATGCCATACACCACTCCTTCCGTGGCCTAAATGCAACCGATTGTTGCCCGCACCCGCCCGCCCGACTAGCATCACTACACTATACGGTTTTGACTTAGAATATGTGGACAACTGCAAATACGTGTCTGGTTAGACTGTTAGACTGTAAACTCTCCTTCCAGACTCACATTAAGCATCTCCAATCAAAAAGTTATATCTAGAATTGGCTTCATATTTCGCAACAAAGCCTCCTTCACTCATGCTGCCAAACATACCTTCGTAAAACGGACTATCCTACCGATCCTTGACTTTGGCGATGTCATTTACAAAATAGCCTCCAACACTCTACTCAGCAAACTGGATATAGTCTATCATAGTGCCATCCGCATATTCTACCCACCACTGCGACCAACCTGTATGCTCTCGTTAGTTGGTCCTTACTACATAATCGTCGCCAAACCCACTGGCTTTAGATCATCTATAAGTCTTTGCTCGGTAAAGCCCCGCCTTATCTAAGCTCACTGGTCACCATAGTAACACCCACCCATAGCATGTGCTCCAGCAGGTATATTTTACTGGTCATCCCCGAAGCCAACACTTCCTTTGTCCGCATTTCCTTCCAGTTCTCCGCTGCCAATGACTGGAATGAATTGCAAAAATCACTGAAGCTAGAGTCTTATATGTCCCTCTTTAACTTTAAGCATCAGCTGTCAGAGCAGCTTACTTGTACACAGCCATCCTGTAAATAGCACACCCGACTACCTCATCCCCATATTGTTCTTTATCCTCTTGCTCTTTTGCACCCCAGTACCTCTACTTGCACATCATCATCTGCACATCAATCACTTCAGTGTTAATGCTAAGTTGTCATTATGCCACCTCTATGGCCTATTTATTGCCTTACCTCCCTACTCTTCTACATTTTCACACACTGTACATCGATGGTTCTATTGTGTTATTGACTATGCGTTTGTTTATGTGTAACTCTGTGTTGTTGTTTTTGTCACACTGCTTTCCTTTATCTTGGCCAGGTAGCAGTTGTAAATGAGAACTTGTTCTCAAATGGCCTACCTGGTTTAATAAAGGTGAAATAAAATAAAATAAATAAAAATGTCTCTTCCTCTTTCTTCAACGTCTCTTTCCCAGTCCTCCTGTTAACCAGTTCAACTCTCCCATTGACCACAGCTTAACAAGCTACCTAATTGGTCAAAACTTAAACTTAAACGTAAAACAACCTTTTCACTTGTACATTAAATAAATATTTCTTCAAAATAAATGCATTAACGACATTACAACACAGAAGCAATTTGATCATCTTTTACATCTAACACCAATGCATTATAACTAATAAACTCAAAACTTGGTTTTAACAAGGGTATTACAGTCAGATTTATCTCCTCCTTGGCCAAGCACTTTCCCACCCCATTCTGGTGCCCTTGAGTGCTGACTTTGAGAGAGTGAACACAGGAATGGGAAGCCTGGTTGGGAAAAGGATTGGATCATGGTGAAGAACTTTGAGAGGGTCATGGATTAGCAAGTGTTATGTCAAGGGCTATCTGAGAATGTTCAGGGACTGACAGACTAGGGCCAGCACATCATCTATAAGGCACACAAGGGGTCTGTCCAGAAACAACCCCTAGCCCCTGGGGATTTCTTGTGGCGCCCATTGTAAATTATTGATCCTGCTGGGTTATATATCTTTGGTGCAAACTGGAGAAGGCAACGATGGAGCTAGTCAATGTTGAGCCAGCCTAGCATTCAGGCTAGCATGTAGCAGGTAGCCTTCTCCTCCTGTCATTGAGCCTGCTGGCTTTGTCTCTCTCTCCTCAGATGGTGAAGGCCATCCAGGTGCTAAGGTTACACTTTTTTAAAGCTGGAGAAAGCAACAATGGAGCTAGCTAAAGTTGAGCTAGCTCAGACTAGCATGAAATCTAGCTTAAATAGCCTCCTTCTTTCCCCAGTCATTGAGCCTGCTTATTTTCCTCTCTCTCTCTCCTCAGATGGTGAAGGCCATCCAGGTGCTGAGGATCCACCTGCTGGAACTGGAGAAGGTTAATGAGCTCTGTAAGGACTTTTGCAACCGCTACATAACCTGCCTCAAGACCAAGATGCACAGCGACAACCTGCTCCGCAATGACCTGGGCGGGCCCTACTCACCCTCGCACACCTCACTTAGCCTGCAGCAGGTAAGAGACAGACACAGAAAAACTCATTGAATCAACATTGTTTCCATGTCATTTCAACTGCAAAAAATCTATGTGATGACATTGAATTAACGGATTGGACTCGCAATAAGTCATCATATTTTAATATTTTATAATTGTATATTTTTTACCTAAATCCAATGACATGGAGAATTTTTGTTGCTAATTTCACGTTTAATGTTAGTTGACAAGTCAACCAAAATTAAATCAAAACTAGACTTTGAAATGACATGGGATTTGCACGCTGGTACACACATACACATATGCACTCTAAACAGAATGTCTTTGGTATGCACTTAGAAAGAGCCAACTGTTTCATCTGTTTCGTCTTTTTATTTTTTATGTTAATATACACTGCTCAAAAAAATAAAGGGAACACTTAAACAACACAATGTAACTCCAAGTCAATCACACTTCTGTGAAATCAAACTGTCCACTTAGGAAGCAACACTGATTGACAATAAATTTCACATGCTGTTGTGCATATGGAATAGACAAAAGGTGGAAATTATAGGCAATTAGTAAGACACCCCCAAAAAAGGAATGGTTCTGCAGGTGGTGACCACAGACCACTTCTCAGTTCCTATGCTTCCTGGCTGATGTTTTGGTCACTTTTGAATGCTGGCGGTGCTTTCACTCTAGTGGTAGCATGAGACGGAGTCTACAACCCACACAAGTGGCTCAGGTAGTGCAGTTCATCCAGGATGGCACATCAATGCGAGCTGTGGCAAAAAGGTTTGCTGTGTCTGTCAGCGTAGTGTCCAGAGCATGGAGGCGCTACCAGGAGACAGGCCAGTACATCAGGAGACGTGGAGGAAGCCGTAGGAGGGCAACAACCCAGCAGCAGGACCGCTACCTCCGCCTTTGTGCAAGGAGGTGCACTGCCAGAGCCCTGCAAAATGACCTCCAGCAGGCCACAAATGTGCATGTGTCTACTCAAACGGTCAGAAACAGACTCCATGAGGGTGGTATGAGGGCCCGACGTCCACAGGTGGGGGTTGTGCTTACAGCCCAACACCGTGCAGGACGTTTGGCATTTGCCAGAGAGCACCAAGATTGGCAAATTCGCCACTGGCGCCCTGTGCTCTTCACAGATGAAAGCAGGTTCACACTGAGCACAGGAGCACATGTGACAGACGTGACAGAGTCTGGAGACGCCGTGGAGAACATTCTGCTGCCTGCAACATCCTCCAGCATGACCGGTTTGGCGGTGGGTCAGTCATGGTGTGGGGTGGCATTTCTTTGTGGGGCCGCACAGCCCTCCATGTGCTCGCCAGAGGTAGCCTGACTGCCATTAGGTACCGAGATGAGATCCTCAGACCCCTTGTGAGACCATATGCTGACACATGCACATTTGTGGCCTGCTGGAGGTCATTTTGCAGGGCTCTGGCAGTGCACCTCCTTGCACAAAGGCGGGGGTAGCGGTCCTGCTGCTGGGTTGTTGCCCTCCTATGGCCTCCTCCACGTCTCCTGATGTACTGGCCTGTCTCCTGTTAGCGCCTCCATGCTCTGGACACTACGCTGAAAGACACAGCAAACCTTTTTGCCACAGCTCGCATTGATGTGCCATCCTGGATGAACTGCACTACCTGAGCCACTTGTGTGGGTTGTAGACTCCGTCTCATGCTACCACTAGAGTGAAAGCACCGCCAGCATTCAAAAGAGACCAAAACATCAGCCAGGAAGCATAGGAACTGAGAAGTGGTCTGTGGTCACCACCTGCAGAACCATTCCTTTTTGGGGGTGTCTTACTAATTGCCTATAATTTCCACCTTTTGTCTATTCCATTTGCACAACAGCATGTGAAATGTATTGTCAATCAGTGTTGCTTCCTAAGTGGACAGTTTGATTTCACAGAAGTGTGATTGACTTGGAGTTACATTGTGTTGTTTAAGTGTTCCCTTTATTTTTTTGAGCAGTGTATACTACATCAATTTCCCCCTGTTTTCGTTCACTCTAAAGAAGTAACTTCAAGCATGACCCATATCTTTTTCTTTTGACTCTCCATTTATATCTGCAATAGTTCTCAAATTTGACAGAGACAGTTGGAGCCATTCTGCAAATGAGGGCTGCTGCTCCTCTTTCCAATCCCTTAAAATGACCCTTTTAGCAATGAGAGTTAGTGTCCTGTGCATGGAAGCATTTGGTGTATTCTCCGGGAGGTTAATTCCCAGCAAGATAAAGGCTGCATTTGTGTGTATTACATTTTTATTGCACTTTGAAATAGAGAGAATATTATTTTCCAACAGGGTTTGATTTGATTTATTAGGAGCCCAATTAGCCAACGCCAATGGTGACAGGTAGTCTTACTGCGTTCCGACACCTAACAGAAAAGATATTACAGACAAAATACTTTACAATTTATACTGAAAAAATATATAAAACAGACGCCTCACAAGTTGTCAACTGGCAGCTTCATTAAATAGTACCCGCAAAACACCAGTCTTAACGTCAACAGCGAGGAGGCGACTCCGGGATGCTGGCCTTTTAGGCAGAGTTCCTCTGTCCAGTGTCTGTGTTCTTTTGCCCATCTTAATCTTTTCTTTTTCTTTGCAACTCTGCCTAGAAGGCCAGCATCCCGGAGTTGCCTCTTCACTGTTGATGTTGAGACTGGTGTTATGCGGGTACTATTTAAGGAAGCTGCCAATTGAGGACTTGTGAGGCACCTGTTTCTCAAACTAGACACTAATGTACTTGTCCTCTTGCTCAGATATGCACCGGGGCCTCCCACTCCTCTTTCTATTCTGGTTACAGACAGTTTGCACTGTTCTGTGAAAGGAGTAGTACACAGCGTTGTACGAGATCTTCAGTTTCTTGGCAATTTCTCACAAGGAATAGCCTTCATTTCTCAGAACAAGAATAGACTGACGAGTTTCAGAAGAAAGTTCTTTGTTTCTGGCCATTTTGAGCCTGTAATCGAACCCACAAATGCCGATGCTCCAGATACTCAACTAGTCTAAAAAGGCCAGTTTTATTTCTTCTTTAATCAGAACTACAGTTTTCAGCGGTGCTAACTTTATTGCAAAATGTTTTTTTAATGATCAATTAGCCTTATAAATTATACACTTTGATTAGCTAACACAATGTGCCATTGGAACACAGGAGTGATGGTTGCTGACAATGGGCCTCTGTACGCCTATCTAGATATTCCATTAAAAATCAGCCGTTTCCAGCTACAATAGTCATTTGCAACATTAACAATGTCTACGCTGTATTTCTGATAAATTTTATGTTATTGTAATGGACAGAAATGTTTGCTTTTCTTTCAAAAACAAGGACATTTCTAAGTGACCACAAACTTTTGAACGATAGTGTACATTTAAAAACATGAACATGTACTGTGCGTGTGTGTGTGTGTGCATCTATCAGTTAAATGTCAGTACATACAAACAACAAGTAGGTCAGATGGGGGAGAGGCGTTGTGCCGTGAGGTGTTGCTTTATTTGTTTTTTGAAACCAGGTTTGCTGTTCACTTGCACTATATGAGATCGAAGGGAGTCCCATGCATGTATAATACTATACGTTTCCTTGAATTTGTTCTGGCCCTGGGGACTGTGAAAAGACCCCTGGTGGCATGTCTGGTGGGGTAAGTGTGTCAGTGCTGTGTGTAAGTTGACTATGCAAAAGAAATTGAGTTTCCAACACACTGTTTCTTATAAAACAAGAAGTGATGCAGTCAGTCTTACCTCAACTCTTAGCCTAGAGAGACTGACATGCATACTATTGATATTAGCCTTCTTATTTCAATGAAAGGCAAGACGTTCCGCTCTTTTATGGGACAGCTGCAGCTTAACTAGGTCTTTCTTTACATCCCTATGAGTAGACAATATCAAGATAAGACAAAACTGGAGACTGCAGGATGTAACGGCGTTCCTCCTCCTCTTCATCCGAAAAGGAGGAGTAGTGATTCGACCAAACTGCAGCGTTGTGTGATGACATATTATTTATTTAAACAAGACACAAAACAAACTATACTTGATTAACTATAAAACAACAGACGACGTAGACGCACCTGAACATAAGAACTTACATATAACGAAGAACGCATTAAAACAGGAACAGACTACATAAACCGAAACAAACGAACAAACAAAACCGAAACAGTCCCATGTGGCGTAACATAACACAGACACAGGAGACAACCACCCACAAACAAACAGTGTGAAAACACCTACCTTAATATGGCTCTCAATCAGAGGAAATGAAAACCACCTGCCTCTAATTGAGAGCCATATCAGGTCACCCTTAACAAACATAGAAACACACAACATAGACTACCCACCCAAACTCACGCCCTGACCGTCAAACACATACAAAATAACAGAAAAACGGTCAGGAACGTGACACAGGACTTGCTTTGTTGAGTGTGGTTTCAAAAAAGCAGAGCATCTCTTTATTATGGACATACCTTTCCCCATCTTACAACCATTGAATATATATGTTTTGTCCATAACAGTTTACAATCTAAGGTTAAACCAAGTAATTTAGTCTCCTCAACTTGTTCAACAGCCACACAATTCATTACCAGATTCAGCTGAGGTCTAAAACTTGTGTGTTCAGAAGCAGTTTATTACTGGCCACCCATTCCAAAACTGACTGCAACTCTTTGTTAAAGATTTCAGTGACTTCTTTAGCTGTGGTTGCTGATGCATATATGGTTGAATCATCAGCATACATGGACACACAGGCTTTGTTTAATGCCAGTGGCAGGTCATTGGTAAAAATAGAAAAGTGTAGAGGGCTTTAAGAGCTTCCCTGTGGTACACTACACTTTACAAATTTGACATTAGAGAAGATTCCATTAGATAGATAGCTTTGAATCCACGATTTAGCAGTGATTGAAAAGCCATAACACATACATTTTCAACAACAGGTTGTAGTCAATAATAGCAAAGGCTGCACTGAAATCTAACAGTACAGCTCCCACAATCTTCTTATTATCAATTACTTTCAACCAATAATCAGTAATCATCATGTTGAGTGCTCACTAAGCTATCTGGGGTGGCAGGTAGTCTAGTGGTTATAGTGTTGGGCCAGTAACCGAAAGGTTTCTAGATTGAATCCCTGAGCTGACAGGGTACAAATCTGTCGTTCTGTCCCTGAACAAGGCAGTTAACCACTGTTACTAGGCCGTCATTGTAAATAAGAATTTGTTCTTAACTGACTTGCCTAGTTAAATATATATTTTTTTAAAGCATTCTGAAAGTCTGTTGTTAATTTGTTTACAGAGAAATAGCATTGTTTTTGGTCAAACACCATTTTTCCCAACAATTTGCTAAGAGCTGGCAACAAGTTGATAGGTCTGCTTTACCACTTTTGAGTAGCGGAATTACTTTGGCTTCCCTCCAGATCTGAGGACAAACACTTTCCTCTACACTCAGATTAAACGTATGACAGATACGAGTGGATATAGAGTCAGCTACCATTCTCAGTAGCTTTCCATCTAAGTTGTCAATGCCAGGAGGTTAGTCATTATTGATCGACAACAATAGTTTTTCCACTTCTCCCACACTAACTTGACAAAATTCTAACTTACAATGCTTTTCTTTCATTGTTAGGACACTTGACCAACTTAGGACACTTGACCACCATACTGTATGTACAAGCACAGGAACATCTGATTTAAATCTCCAATATTTGCTGTCGATTGTCATTTTTGCTTTGTACATTTTAGAGGGAGTCCAATAAGTTCTATTCATTATAATATACTGAACCATTTGTGTTTAAGACTGTGTACATAAAAAAATAAAAAATAAATTGGCACCTTTTTCCTTTACATTTCTTGTATATTCATCTTCAAATCTTTTTCCTTAACGGAAGGTGTAGTCCCCTTGTATTTTCATGTAATAATTTATACACCCTGGATGCCAGGTGATTTCTGGAATGGACATCCTTTATAAAACTTTGCAATTAGTTTTGTCTCCTACATGTTCCAATAATGAGTCATGTCAGCTCTATTCATGGAATTTCTATCTGCAACATTCAGTAAGTCCTCAACTGCCCATCTCAGACCCCTCACTGGTTCCCTCTCTTCTTATGACCTCTGACCTCACCAGGACCTCCTCCAGACGTCCTCTCCGTCCATGACATCAGTCTCCAGCTCTGTCAACTCCTCGGGAATCATGGTGCCCACCGGGACCCTGCAACAGGGCAACATTGCCATGACTACCATCAACTCCCACGTGGTGTCAGGTGAGAAGCCTTTCCACCTTCCACAAGCCAGTTGTGTGGGTACCTTACCTTCCCTAATATTATGCTTGTTATCATTTATTGGGATGAGTCCTGTCCTGGAAGCAGAACTGAGAGATTCAAAATGGTCTATTTTGTAAAATGTTATGAAAACTAAAATTTGCTTTTTTGGTCATAGGCATTAGGGTTAACAGTGTGGTTAATGAGAGTTAAGGCTAACGTTAGGTTTAAAGTCAGATTTTATGACTTTGTGGCTGTGCCAGCTAGTGACCACTCTCAGAGCTGCCTCAATAACAAGATTGATGACAAAAACCGCTAACCTGCTAATATTACATCTTTACGTTGTACTTTCTAACAACTGACCCTTTTGCCTATACATTTTAGAGACATAGGCAGGAACAGTTGCAGTTTATGTACAAATTGTACAGTGTTCTACCTTGCATGCACAAAATGGACAACAGAATGATCTAAAACAACAACAGGGTGAGAGAAGGTTTAGCCACAATACATGTTATGCACTAAGTATTTATCAATGCTTCTTTCAGCATCATCATGCTGGTAGGTTTAGAGCATATCCTATGTAAAACAGAGTCTGTTGACATATAGTTAAGAATAAACATTTTGTGTTAATGAAGGTGTTCTATATCACTCAAGAGTGTGACTATGGGTTTCTTGTTATTATGTACGGCGGAATGTTACCCCTACCCTCAGGAAATCCCTTTCAACCTAGAATAATCAATCTCATTCCAGCTTTCTCTTTGATCACAACACTCAAATTAACTCAAATGTAACATCCATAATCAGAGAATCTAATGTAGTGGTAATTAGTAGCAAAACAACAGCTCCTTCCTCAAGGACCCCGAGGTGAAAGAATATACCTTTTGTTTCGTGCTTTATTCGCGCCGTCCGTGTTTACGTGTTGTTGTTGTTATTGTTGTGTTAGGGTGAGATAATATATCTCTCGAGTTGAAACTGCGCGAGGCCGACTGCTTTTCACAGAAAAAGAAGCCACTTGACTTTCATAATCGCAAATTATACCCTCAGG
The DNA here is from genome assembly GCF_029448725.1 of Salvelinus fontinalis. NCBI lineage: Eukaryota > Metazoa > Chordata > Actinopteri > Salmoniformes > Salmonidae > Salvelinus > Salvelinus fontinalis. The sequence goes on from NC_074677.1 coordinate 9,901,178, forward strand.
TGGAACCTTGTATCAGCCGGTTGCCATGGTGACATCGCAAGGGCAGGTGTTAACCCAGGGACTCTCCCAGGGGACCATCCAGATCCAGAATTCACAGGTGAGGCCACCAGCTGCTTTCCTAGCATATCCTCCCTGCTGTCCCCGCAATCCAGTCGCCCCACAATCACTGCTGTCCCCACTATCCTTGCTGTCCCCACAATCCATCTTGTACCCACAATCCCTGCTGTCCCCACAATCCCTGATGTACCCACAATCGATCTTGTCCCCACAATCCCTGCTGTTCCCTTTATTCAAGATTCAAAACCATTCTTCTCACCAAAACGTATTATTGTTATAGGTACACTTATTTCAATGCTTGTGAGAAACCAATTAAAATCATGTCAAATCAACTTTTTGCAGAGAATTGTTTTGAAATAATAGAAAGATAGTAACCCGAGGAATAACTGCACAATGAGTAATAGTAACTTGGCTATATACAGCACCGAGTACCAGTACCGAGTCGATGTACAGGGTTACGAGGTAATTGAGGTAGATATGTACATACAGTGAATTCGGATAGTATTCAGACCCCTTGACTTTTTCCAAATTTTGTTACGTTACATCCTTAATCTAAAATGGATTAAATCATTTTTTACCCTCATCAATCTATACACAATACCCCATAATGACAAAGCAAAAACAGGTTTTTAGAAATGTTTGCACATTTATTACAAATAAAAAACTGAAATATCACATTTACATAAGTATCCATATCACATTTACATAAGTTGCTGCACAGCTATTTTCAGGTCTCTCCAGAGATGTTTTATCGGGTTCAAGTCCAGGCTCTGGCTGGGCCACTCAAGGATATTCAGACATGTCCCAAAGGCACTCCTGTGTTGTCTTGGCTGTGTTTAGGGTCATTGTCCTATTGGAAGGTGAACCATTTGTTGGTACCTTCCAACAAGACATCAACCCTAAGTACACAGCCAAGACAACAGAGGAGGGGCTTCGGGACAAGTCTGAATATCCTTGAGTGACCCAGCCAGAGCCCAGACTTGAACCCGATCAAACATCTCTGGAGAGACCTGAAAATAGCTGTGCAGCAACACCCCCCATCAAACATGACAGAGCTTCAGCTGATCAGCAGAGAAGAATGGGAGAAACTCCCCAAATACAAGTCTGCCAAGCTTGTAGCGTCATACCCATGAAAACGTGAGTCTGTAATTGCTGCCAAAGGTGCTTCAACAAAGTACTGAGTCAAGGGTCTGAATACTTATGTAAATTAGATATTTAAGTTTTGTATTTTTAATACATTTGAGAAGAAAAATAAATCTGTTTTTCCTTTGTCATTATGGGGTATTGTGTGTAGTTTGATGAGGGGGAACAAAACAATTTAGTTAATTTTAAAATAAGGCTGTAGGGTAACAAAATGTGGAAAAAGTCAAGGGGTTTGAATACTTTCCGAATGCACTGTATTTAGCAGGGTTATGGGTTCGGAGGTAGAAGCTGTTCAGGGTCCTGTTGGTTCCAGATTCGATACCACTTGCCATGCGGTAGTAGAGAGAACAGTCTATGACGTGCGAATGGAGTCTTAAAATTTTTGGGGGGCCTTCCTCTGACATTGCCTGGTATAGAAGTTCTGGATGGCAGGGAGCTCTGTCCCAGTGATGTACTGAGCCATACGTACTACCCACTGTAGCGCCTTGCAGTCGGATGCCAAGCAATTTCCATACCAAGCGGTGATGCAGCCTGTCAAGATGCTCTCAATGGTGCAGCTGTAGATCTTTTTGAGGATCTGTGGGCCCATGCCAAATCTTTTCAGCCTCCTGAGGGGGAAGAGGCATTGTCGTGCATTCTTCACCACTGTGTTGGTGTGTGCGTGGACCATGTTAATTCCTTAGTAATGTGGACACCGAAGAACTTGAAACTCTTGACCCAGTTAGAGGAACAATAGTAAAATATATTTAGTTAATTGATAACACTTTATTTGAGATATAGTCTTTATCATATCGTATCACTGTCATAAGAATAAATAATAAATATATCCTGCCTTAAGATAATGACTGACAAACTCCAAATACTCTCAATGTCATGCAGTATATTCATTTTTTCTTACCATTAGCTGTCACCAGAGGGCATGCCTGTCTGTTAGGAACATGTGACGACAGTACTAGCATGAAAAATGAGTATTAGAGTAATAGCTCACGTGTCATTGGTAAACCTAAGAAATTCGGCACACTGTGTTTGCGAAGTATCACTTGTTTTTTATGGTAACGTTTCATCCTTTAGCCTATGTGCTAAAATGTTCTCCTTGTTTATTTTTATTTGAAGTCTAACACACCTGCAAAGAAAGCTCTAGATGTCCGAGTGGGCGAGTGCATGTCCCTTTAAACCCATGCATTCCTCATGTTCTGAAGAACCTCACACAGGAGGTCCATATCTTAGTCAGACTGTCAGACCACCCGTATGCTCGGCTATGGAGTAGACTGTTTAGTGCAGTACTCTGCGGCTGTATCAGCCAGGCAGGAAATACTGTGTTTGACAGACAGCGGCGGCCTCTGTGAATACCCAAGACCCAGCCGAGGCAGCGCTCTACACGTGGGCTGGGAATAAAGTGCATCCCTGTAGCTACACCACCGGCAAACTCCCGGTTATGATACCCCGGCTTGGTGCCGCCAATTAATTCAACCCCGCTTTCCCGGAACACGCATTCCCTGGGCCGAGGGGGATGGGGGAGGGATTTCCATACCCCAGCTGCAACTGTAATGAGGCTTGTTTTGTGTGTTTTATATATTTATATCAGAATCAGTTGGGAGCCATTTCTTTTTAATGACTTTACAATGCCAGTGTCTGCATGAAATTAATCACATGCATTTTTAGCTGAGTATATTTATCTATTTGTTTATTTATTTTTGCATTTTGTCCTGCCAATGTTTTCATGATGGGTTGTTAAATATGAATGAAGGATCTCCACTTTGATACTGTTTGCGCCAATGACACAGAAACTATTTGTTTTGTGTGTGGACCTGGACATGGAGATGGACATTTTGAGATTTCATACATAGTGATCTCATGCCACTGTAGATGCCTTGGTGTATGTGCGTGTGCGTAGATGTGTTTTCTTGCACACACACACACACACACACACGCAAACGCACGCACGCACACACACACACAATGCTTCTATTTTCTATCAGTGGGGACATGCACACAAAAGCCTCTAACACATTGCTGTTTAAACTAGGACACTGGAACAGTTAATTACCATTGAGTTCTCCCTACCCATCTATACTGTAAAACAGAAATCAGCGATTTATTGAAGAAGTGCTTTTTCACGATTTTCTCAACCACCCACTGAGTTGGCACAAAACTCTTATCAAAGCCAAAGTTTTAATTACAAGCGTTCTACTTGTACTCTCTTGTTTTCCCACCACACGTTGCCAGGTTTTTGAGGCAGATTTCTCATCTGAGCTCTCTTTTTTAGATCGGTCTCGCAGATTTCTCTGAGTCAAGGGTGTTGCGAATTGACATTCCTTCCTCGCCTTTTAATATAAGTATCATTACTCAAATTGGGTTGCTATGGCAACGGTGAAAAGGGCGGTTCTGCATTTGCCAAAGAGACGAGTAATTGGCACTCTCCTTTTGTTACCATGGCAATAATAACACCCCATCCCTCTCTCCATCCCTCTCTTCCATCCAAGGTAAACCTGGACTTGGCTTCACTCTTGGACAGTGACGACAAGAAGCACAAAAACAAGAGAGGGGTCCTGCCCAAGCACGCCACCAACATCATGCGCTCCTGGCTCTTCCAGCACCTCATGGTTAGCTAGCAACATTTCAGTGTTCATATCAATGTTAATGTGTTGGAGTTAATCAAAAGAGGGCCATCGCACTCTCAAAAAGTTTTTTGGTGCATAAAACTGTTGTATCCAGATAAGCAAAACATTTGATGGAAAAGTAAAGTAAGCTTTATGCAACATATTTTTGAGTGCAGAACCTTCACATTTTTTTCTGATGTGCTGCTGAACTGGTAACAGGGCCAATATTCATCTGTAGTCCATGGGTTAAGCTATGGAGGAAGATATTGAGAAGAGTCGAGTTATGGAGGAAAAGCGGGGTGAAGGGTTTAGAGCTGAAAATGTTAGGGTTATAGCTGTGTATGACTGAGGGCCCATCTAGAAACAGCCCCTATAGCTTCTACACCAATAGGCACTAGGGATCTGAATGAATTGAGTAGGTATAAGCAAGATGGTAGTTCCACCCTGTCTGATAGGCTGAGGATTTTTGTAAGGTGTAAAATAGGTAAACAGGTTAGACTGAGAAGTCAGCGTGAAGATGGTAAGGGTTAGGGATGAGAGGTGCGAGTGGAGGGTTTGAACTATTAATTCACAACAATTCTAATTGAAATTGATTCAACTTTACTGATGGCACTCTAAATATCTTATATCTTTCCCTTTTGTAGCATCCCTACCCAACAGAGGACGAGAAAAGACAGATTGCAGGACAAACCAATCTCACCTTATTACAGGTCAACAACTGGTAAGATTGTAATACTACTACTGCCAATGCAATATGACATGAAAATCAACTGGCTAAAAGTATGGATGAAATTAATAGTGAATGATGATGAGTTCAAACTTCAGTCCTTTGCTCTACCACCTAATGGTGATTCACAACATATTGGCGCCATCTACTGGTCTAAAAATGCTCTCAGTATCATAGAGTACAAAACCCTTACAGAGAAAAAAATTCTGTCTCTATGTTTCTCTTACACTTGTCTCTTTGTCTTTTTATGTGTCTATTTTCCTTCCCTCTCCCTCCCCTCTCCATCTCCCTCTCTGTCCCTCTCTTTTTTTCTCTCTCTCTCTCACAATCTCTAGGTTTATCAATGCCCGCAGGCGCATCCTCCAGCCCATGCTGGATGCCAGTAACCCAGACCCAGCTCCCAAGGCTAAGAAGATGAAGTCCCAACACCGTCCAACCCAGCGCTTCTGGCCAGACTCCATTGTGGCTGGAGTCTTGCAGACACATGGACCTCACTCTAATAACGCCGACAGTACGTCACTAAACCATTCAAACATTCTGTCCATGTCTGTTTGTCTGTTTCAACACTCTAGACAAAAATTGGTTGAGTCAACATGGTTCGCTTGTAATTTCAACATAGTTTCCTCGTTATTTCAACCTACTTTATCAAGGGAATCATTTTGCATCAATGTGCATGGTTAATGTGCACATACACACTCAATAGTCATGGATCTTTAAAGCAATGGATCAGCAAAATACAGTGAATATTGGCATGGCTATATAGATTCCACCACATTATACCAGTCCATTATTTTTAAAACCATGAGGGGGATTGAATGAGTTCATCATTTAGATGAGAAGGGTAGAGAATCAAAGGCCGTTATAGTGTGTTAACCCTGCGTTGCTTGCTTCTCCTCCTTCTCATACAGACCCCCTAGGCTTTGACAGCCTCCAGCCCCTGTCCTCTGTCTCAGCCACACTGTCCATGCAGCAAGCCATGCTCGGGGGAACCGATGACTCCATGGATGGCACAGAGGAAGAGGAAGAGGAGGAAGAAGAGGAAGGGATGGAAGAGGAGGAGGAAGAGGAGGATGAGGAGGAGGAAGAGATCGAGGGAGGAAGGAGAGATCTGGGCATGGAACACAGAGAGGGACTCGAGTAATGAGAGATGTTAGAGGACTACCTTTTGACCTTTTGACACCTGGGTTGTGTTCATTACTCACCAAATGGAAGAACATTTTGACAGATTTCTCCAATAAGAAACAGTCATTTTCAATTTCTGTTGCCCTAATGCACACAACCGAGCCCATACACAAAAGAAAATGCTGGGTTGTTTGGATGACCCAACTTCTGGGTTGCAGGCATTGGGTCACATAGATTGGTTGTTTTCTTTGAAAAAAAACAAGATTGGGTTGTTGATGCTGGGTTATTAAGATATGACCCAGCGGGTCAGATCAGAAGACTGGAGGCGTAGCCTGCATATAGTTATTTTTGGGCACCCGTGAGAGTAAATGTCATTCTGGTTCATCTGTTCTGTTATCACATGTTAAGGTTGAACACGGACAGTTTTGTAGCTTTAATGAGGCTTACAAAAGTGCATGAGTTCCTTGAGCTTATGCAAATTCCAATGGTAAGATAGTTACCACTTTGTTACAATATGTAAATAACATTTTAGAATATGTAATTTGCAAAAATAGTCAAGTAAAATAGACATGTACAATGTACAAACATAACATGATGAACAGGTAATAAAGTTACTCTCATAGGTGGCCAAAAATAACTATCTGAAAGCCACGCCCCTAATAAGCCCCACCTCCAGAAAAAAGACTCAGCTACTGGGTCAACCCAGCATGAAAGTGAATAACTTAAATAAATTAAATCCAAATTTATGGTAAAATTAACCCATGTTAGGGTAATCCCAACAACCAAACATGTTTGGTTATTCACGCAACCCAACTGGCTGGGTCAAAATAAATATGTTAAATATTTACCCAGTGCTGGGTTACCAAATAGGGTTGTTTTTAACCCAGCATTATTTAGAGTGTTCTCTCCCACTACAACCCACACCTTCATTCAAACTCACCCCTTGACCAGCCCCTAGATTCAGGCCATAGACACACCTCGAATGGGCTTTTTGTTTTTTCTACCATGGATGTCTGTCTAGAAACTACAGATCCGTCCCATCAGAACTCTTAAGACTGAAGAGCCTATATGAGGTTGAAGGTGTCCTAAAATGGACACCATACTATGTGGACTAGTGGGTCACCCCAATCCTCTTATGTTTTATTACAGACAACATTGATGACAATGACAATGAAGAAAACTATGAGTTGCTGTATGTGAGTTGATTGTGAGCTGTACTGTAGGTCTATACCTGGCCATCACGTTGGGTTCCATGCTTTGGTATCATCGATGCCTTAGTCCGTTTCAATGACTCTTTGGTTCTCAGGTTGACTCCATTGACTCCATAAGCACGATGTGGTCATACTTTTTTCCACGCAAGTTTTCATGACATTGATGATGAGCGATTATTTGTTGCAACAAAATTGATGTTTTCAGGTATGATAAAAAAAGTCTGAGGCTGCGGATCCGTAGGTAACCGCCCCCTTCTCGCCCCTGCCCCGCCCTGCCCCGCCCTGCCCCGCCCTGTCCCGCCCTGCCCCGCCCTGTCCCGCCCTGCCCCGCCCCGCCCTGTCCCGCCCTGCCCCGCCCTGTCCCGCCCTGTCCCGCCCTGCCCCGCCCCGCCCTGTCCCGCCCTGTCCCGCCCTGCCCCGCCCCGCCCTGTCCCGCCCTGTCCCGCCCTGCCCCGCCCCGCCCTGTCCCGCCCTGTCCCGCCCTGCCCCGCCCCGCCCTGTCCCGCCCTGCCCCGCCCCGCTGGATCCCCAGGAAACATCTGTACCATGTTCTGCACATGTTTTTCTTTACCTACAGTATAATTTACGCACACATTTTTGTGGTTATCCTCCCTTGATATTTCTTACTGTCAGTCATGAATGATAATCTTTCAAGTTTTACCGGTGAAACGTCCATGCAGCATCTGCATGCCAATCATTTGATCTCAATCAGTTTCATGGGAATATGCATTTAGATCTTCTTAGTTATGTACAGTGTTGTTTCGAATTATGTACAGTGAGTGAATTTTAGAACAGATGGAGTTAACAAACTGTAGCATATCTGTGTTTTGTTTCAAATAAAGCACATATTTTGCCTAGAGGCGCACGCTGTTCATTCGAGAAAATGATATAACCATTCTGTTATATACAATACTATCATTATGTGATCTTGCGGACATTGATTCAGCTTTGATTTAACTTTATTAAACGAGCACCGTTCACCAGAGTAGCCTGTTCTCTAGAAGTAAAGCAGACTGCAGAGACTGTGCGTAAATAGAGAATCCCGCACATGCGCCTAAGTTGTGGGACCTTAAACCCCCAGGAAGAAAAATCCAGTAAAAGTCGGATCTGCAGCCACTCCTCAAAAAAACCATTTAATTATTTGCATCTATGAGCAAAAACGTTTCCAGTAACCTGACAGCACAAAGTGTGTATATTAGATTTGTGACATTTGTGTTATGTTGTTGAAGGCTTGCATATTTATGATGTTCTTTCTTAGAGCTCTCAGAAGGCGGTTCAAGCGGAACCTTCTTTGTAGAAGGCACAAAGTTACTGTTGTGACGTTCTGGAGGTCTTGCAATTGCGTGAATCTGAGTTATCGAAGATACTGATGGCCAGTCAAGCTGACAAAATCTCTAGACTGTAAAAAATGTCACATTGAGAATTCACATGACAAACAAAATACTGCCCTGGTAAGTGTCTCATTGAGTTAAAGAAAAACACACCAACATGGAGAGAGGTGATGTCCTCAATTCATATTAACTGACAACCTTTGCAAGAAAAATTCAATTTGAAGCAGAAGCCTGGAGATTTAAAGAGAATAGTTAAATTCCTGCCATATCTTTTACGTGAAGGATTTGAAGAAACTGTGAAAACTAATTTCAGCTCTCTTTTTGTGCTAAATGAAATCCACAAAATGGAGTCACCTATTTCTGATGTGATGTCTTGAAAAGAAAAACCTGTTCTTGAATTTTCCTTGGTCTTTGTGAAGTATGTTCTTCATTATTCATTTTCTTGATTGCTTATTTTTTTAAATGGTTCTTCCAGCGCAAGTGACAATAGGCGATTTTTTTTATTTTCGTTTGTACACATTAATGTCATAATCTATTCTGTTTCAATAGACCATTTTTAATAATTAAAGATATAAAGCTACTCGTTTGAGTATCCTTTTGAGGCAGAAAAATGTGTACAGTTCCATTTGTGTGCATATGACATTGATCGCACATCTTGAGCATACAGTGTACATATTAGGACAGGCTTAGTCTGAGCCTATTATAGAAACTGTATGAGTATGACACAGTGAATGTGTGAAGTTTTGTGTCATTATACATCATAACAGCATCTTGACAGTGTAATAGCCCCAGCCCTCCTCCCTGTCTCCAGATTAGGAAATACAATCCAAATAGCTGTGAATGATGATGTCATATTTCAGTACCCTTATCTGTTGTGGTGGTTGTTCTATCTACATCACTCAGAGGAAGCACATTGTGAAGGCACTAAAGATAACCCCACATGTTGTCATGAATGTGTGCCTGTTGCTCATTGATAAGTCTTGCTCTAGTGCTCCTGTCAGAAAAGTTCACCCCAGTCACACTACCTGTTGCAGGCTGACACTAACCCAACGCTGGGCCTCTGCTTTGCAAACAAGAAAGACCACAAGAGTTCCAAGTATTAGAGAATAACCACAGCTCTCCATGTTTTTAACTGAATCCTGCCGTAAACGAACTACCCAAATTACAGATGACTCTCAGACCAAACGGCCTCAATGTAGAGAAACCTCTTACATTTTCTTTGTCTTATATCCCACTCACCGGTTGTTAATCAAGCCTATGATTTGGGTACCACACAGATGTCTTCCCAGCTTTTCATTTGTGTGATCCATATAAATACAGATTATCACTTCACATTTGCTGAATATGATACAACTAAGATCTTCTGTAGATCGCCATTATACATTGATTTCAGACATTCTGCAGTTTATCACTGGTATGCACACACACACAAACTTGGACGCACGTACAGTACCAGTCAAAAGTTTGGACACAGCATTATTCTACAATGTAGAAAATAGTAAAAATAAAGAAAAACCCTTGAATGAGTAGGTGTGTCCAATTTTTTGACTGGTACTACATCCATATCCCCCCCCCCCCCCCCCCGGGCGGGCTGGCACCTGTGTCTCACTGGGCTATGGCTCCAGCAAACCTACGGCCATTGGTACTTTTTAGCTTGCATTTACATAACAATGACTAACTGTGAACTTTTAATATTTTGTTTTTACACAGAGGCTAATGGCTTCTAGCAAAGTAACTGTTTTGATTCTGCAGAGGTTGTTGATTCTGCTCTTCACAAGTCTTCACTGTCAGCCCTAGCTATGGGAACAAAAGTTTCCACAGTATAACATACGGGTGTATACATTAGTGTAACACGGGTGTTACAGTCAGAAAGGAGCATAAGGTTATCAGTCCCATCAGCAGTACTGAAATAGCTGTAGCAGACAGAGCCTAAATGTAACTGCCATCCTCCATACTATGCGCTAGAAGCACCATCTCTGGAGCCAACCTGAGGTAGAAATAGGAAGGGAAATGAAAGAGGCAGGAAAAGCCACTGGTGCTGGGGCCTTGTTTGAAGTGGTCTGCTGCCATGGCAGTCAAGAGCATGGTTGGAACATCAGTGGATAGCAAGGGCAGTGTCTCATAGGTACACACATGCACACGTAAGTCCAAACACACACACACACACACACACACACACACACACACACACACACACACACACACACACACACACACACACACACACACACACACACACACACACACACACACACACACACCCCCGCTCCCTACTGCCATCTGGGCTCCAGCACACAGCAACAGTGGTCCCTTGTAATTAGACCCATAGACCCAGGAGCCAGGCCCAGTCCAGCCCAGTCCCAGCCTCTCATTTAGCAGGGCCCTCGTGGACTATTTAAGGGCCTCGCCAACACAGCTCTGGTCTTCAGAGGTCCGTTTGGTTCAGTTGTCTCACTGCATTTAATTTCTGGATTTCCATCCTCCAGTCACCGGTCACTGGAAAGAGCAGGCAGATTGAAGGTAACGTGGAGGCTTTTTTATTATCATGATTTAAAGCCTGTTGACATTTAGGGAGCTAGAGGTGCGTAGAATAAGTGGTATTTATTTCAATGGTTTAAATGACTGATGTATGTTTGGTATTTACCTTATGGTGGTACAGTATTGTCAAATGAAGAGAAATATCTGATACCATTTGTCTCTTCTCATCCTTAGCCATAGTTTAGCATACAGTTATGATTCCGTCACACAAAGAATACCAGTTTTAATTCTCAAATTGGACATCAAAACTATACATGGGCAATCTGAAATATGTATCAATAATTAAAGAATACAAAGTACTGAATACAAAGTACATTCTAATATGCTACAGGGTAGGACATCTATTTTCCCTAGCTAACCCAAAAACTCTTGGTTGTTAGTTGGGATTAGATCGTGCCCAGGCTAAAAACTCTTCATGCTCCATAGAGCTTAGTGCTATCAAGTCTCAGTGGACTCAGGTTGGAGTAAATCCAACATTTTTCTGTCCCTTTCTAGGCCCCAAGATGTCCATCGCTAATGCAGCTGCCCAGGCCATGCTGTCAGACGCCCTGCTACGCGACGGCGCTGGCGGCAGCCGCATCGGTCACCTGGAGCTGGAGCTGCCACTTGACAAGGTCATCAAGTTTGTGTCCGTGGGGCTGCCCTTACTGCTGGTGTCCATGGCCTTCGCTCGCGAAATCTCCATCGGTCAGTCAGTCTGTCTCTCTCCCTCCCCTTGTTTTGCTGCACATTTGGCCCATTATGAGATATTCATTTTCTTTCCTCTCTTTTTGCCCATCGTTTCCTTTTCTGTGTTATTTTTTCTTTTCTCACACCTCTTTTGTCCCATGTATCATTGTGTCATCTGCCTCATTATCTTTTCCTTTGCCTCATGTTTCTCTCTCTAGTCTCTTCTCTCTAGTCTTTTCCCTTCACTGTGGGGGAGTGAGAACCTGTGTTTAGGCTATTCGATTAACTATTCAAAAAGTTCATTCAAACGCCTCTCATGAATTGCAGCAGTATCCTATTATTTTCAATGAAGTCTTTACATGTATTCATAGCATTTACCTTTGTTTCCTGATTTGAGTTGACATGTACTGGACCCCAACCTTGGTCAACTGCAGCAACAACACTAACACACAACAATGTGTGTGGTAGCGGCAGCCATAACAGGCTACGTACAGACAAGCTTATTTCCTCGTTTCATTGACATTGAGCTAACGATCGTCTTCCTACGGAGCTGGCCTATAATCAGCCGCTACAGATGCTTAAAGGAAGGGGGATGATTGAGAGCAGCGTTCACCGACGCCGCATTGCTCGGTAATTACAGGCAACCTGCTGTTTTTGCAGCTCTCTATCGAAGTCAAATGATAGGATATGTTAATTAACTGGAAGATGTTGCAAAACGGAAAACAGTCTAGGAACAGTTGATGGATCTTGGCCCTTCTTATCTGGTTTGTTTTCTGCTTTATCTTTCGTTCATTGTCTGGTTGGTGTGTTGTGTGTGTTGTGTGCACCTGCGGCTGCAGACAAGATTTCTGCCACAGCTACACATAGCTGGGTGAGAAGGAGCCCTTGTTGTACAATGTGTAACAAGCAAGATAGGGATGGCAATAGGGGTTCTTTGTCAAACTGTCTGTGGTAGAAGGAACATGCTTTGTTGCTGTCAGTGTTCCCTTGTAACCTGACGGTCTTGTTAAATAGTCTATCCAGCTATCTCAATTTACTAAAAGACACGCACACACACACACACACACGCACACACACACACACGCACGCACGCACGCACGCACGCACGCACGCACGCACGCACGCACGCACGCACACACACACACACACACACACACACACACACAGTTTCACATCTACATTGTGTTACATGTAATCTGTCCATGAACAGTAATGACATACTAACATTATGGGCGCAGCATAAGCCTTCTGCATGTCCTGTCAGTAAATTTATGGTTGCATGAGCTTCTTTTAGGAGACTCTCATGGATGTGGAGGCTGTCTATAAAAATAGGCGTCCGGCATTTAACTCAGGGTTTCCTCTGAAGCGCAAGGGGCACGCCCGTCGCCCTACCATGCCCTCCCGGCACTGCTGTAGGGGAGATAGACTGACGGGAAGGGTGTGGACCCCTGGCTCTGTGGTTCAACCATCTGTATGGTGGAGCTGGCTGGGCTCGGTCCTGAAAAACCCTTACACATTAGTAGAGTAATACCACCCTATTTTAAAACCCAGTTTTCCATTTAGAAACATATGATTTAGATTTTTTTTACATTTCTGCTTCTGGAAAAGGGACACGTACACATTAAGGACTCTCTCTCTCTCTCTCTCTCTCTCTCTCTCTCTCTCTCATTTATGCCTATGCAAGTATGTTATGTGTGTGCACATGCATGCATCTTTATGTCATCGTAATACCTTTACAAAATAGTTAATGTTTTTCCTCTAGGCCCACAGATCAGCTGTTTCCCCCCCAATAACTTTACAGCCAAGCAGGCAGCCTACGTGGACACGTACTGCTGGGACTCCCTGATGCACCATGAGTTTGACACAGATGGAAACTTTGAGGAGCGATCCCTCTGGGTGCACAAGGTAAAGCTCTGTTATGTTCTGATGGAACGAGAGACATTTGCACACACCTTAAAGTGGAGCTGACAGTGTTTTAACTACTTTGCAGATATGAAAATGCAGATATGCTCATAGGGCGGCGCACAATTGGCCCAGCGTCGTCCGGGTTTGCCCGGGGTAGGCCGTCATTGTAAATAAGAATTTGTTCTTAACTGACTTGCCTAGTTAAATAAAGGTTAAATAAAAAAAATAAAAAAATAATAAAATGAAACAAACGATCATAAGGTCAGTCATAAATATCAAATTCCCAGTGTATGTTACTAAACCAACTTTATAAGAGGTTCTCAACATTTCATGACGTAGAGTAAGGCATTGTTGGCAGAATAGATGTATACAGTTCAATGCATTATCAATATAATTCACCAATACATTTCTTGGTAGTCCAACAAATATTGCTATCAGGTTGTAAATCACAGCTGGCCTGGTGCATTGTTTGCTGCCTCCAGCCAATCGGGATTCAGTTTCAATGAGTCAATCTTTAGGACAAAAACAGACGAATGTAACGAAGGCTGGGAATGTCAATACAATCAACCTAGCAAAGGGCAATGTCAGTCATAATGTGGCTAATAGGCTAGCTTGTCTATTTATAAAGCTATTTATTTAGTAAACCAAAAACACAGAGCCTAACGGTTCTGGGATGATATTATTAGGTGAGTGGGTGAGCGGTGTCATTTGGTTTGCTAGCAAGAAATGTGAATCACTTTGTTACCTAGCTATGCTGAGCTTAATTGACTGTTAACATATCTCTGAGTTGTCAATCAAATGTACTTGGCATCGATCAAATGGGTGAGGAGGCAGGCAAGTTCCCATTCAGTTATTAAGACGTGGGTAGGGACAAGCATGCATTGGCAGGCAAGCTGCAGAAGGACAAACCGGCTACTATTCCCCATAATTTATCAGTGCAATTTTGACGGCCAACTACAAGCTGAAAATGTTTGAGAGGGTTTATCTACTGTTCCATTGTTAGATTTGTGCTCATCTCGTACTAGCCAACATTAGTTGTTTATCTTGTTGTTGTTGATGTGCATAGGCAACTGAGGGAGAGAGAGCATACCTGTTCGTGGTTGTTTGATCAATAGCGCTGTAAAGTTCACAAATGTAAGAGGACTCCCGTGGTATTTACATATAGTAGAAATACATTCAGGTGTATTTTGTGGCTTTTCGCGAATGCTTTCTAATGATCTAAAGTCGCGCTGTTGCTACTACCTGTAAACACACAGTCCAGTTCAAAGTGAATGATGGCAAGCCCGTTTGACAAATGCTTATTTGCATATTGGCCTACTCTAGCTCTGATTGTCTATGGCACACCGGTCTGTTTAGAGTCCATTCCTGGACAAGACTGACATGTTTTATTAGGTTTTATTTACTGCAGTGTCTATTAATTGTCCAAACGCATGGACGCTTTCCCAATCTATATTGCTATAGGAATATCACAAATGCCATCATTCCCAAACATTCTATGAAAGTATGAAAATGACCATATCTAAGTGGTATCATATTCTTCCTGGGGGTGTATATGAACAGATGTTTATAAGATGTCATGTTGCTAAAATGTTGTCAGTTCCACTGTGGCACAGGAAGGTAATGCAACTTATGTAAATGGTTGCTCTTTGTCAGGTGATGAAGACCATGGAAACATTGTTTCTGTCTTTGCCATGACAACAGTGTAATGTAAGTGGATCAGTGGAGGCTCCACAGAGGAGGAAGGGGAGGACCATCCTCCTCAGTGAATTTCATAAAAATAAAGTTGTAACACATTTAAAAAGTTATCCTTTTGAGATAAAACGATACGAAATATATTCACGTCACCAAATAACTGATTAAAACACACTGTTCTGCAATAAAGATCTACAGTAGACTCAACAGAACTCTGTAGGGTAGCACCATGGTGTAGCCAGAGGACAGCTAGCTTCTGTCTTCCTCTGGGTACTTTGACTTCAATACAAAACCTAGGAGGCTCATGGTTCTCACCCTTTTCCATAGACTTACACAGTAATTACAACTTCTGGAGGACGTCCTCCAACCTATCAGGTCTTGCAGCATAAACTGACATGTTGTCCACCCAATCAAAGGATCAGAGAATGACTTTAGTACTGAAAGCATAAGCTACAGCTAGCTAGCAATGCACTGCATAACATGTGGTGAGTAGTTGACTCAAAGAGAGAGAAAGACAATAGTTGAACAGTTTTTAAATGAATTTCTTCAAAAATGAAGGAGAAGCAATATATAGACAAAGAGATTGCAATTTTTTTTCACTTTAAGTTTCACTTATTTAGCTAACAAATGCAGCTACCTAATTCTTTTTCAATCTTCAAAATAGAAATGCTACCAATTTTTTTTTATTAAAACTTTACAAATGATGGAGTCACGCATGATTCACCTGTAACGGTCGTCTGATGAATAAGGAGTGGACCAAAGCGCAGCGTGGTAAGTGTTCATGATTTATTAATAAAACTGAACTCTAAATAACAAAACAACAAAGAGAACGAACAAAACCGAAACAGTTCTGTCAGGTGCAGAAACAGAAAACAGAAAACAACTACCCACAAAGCATCGGTGGGGAAAAGCTACCTAAGTATGATTCTCAATCAGAGACAACGATAGACAGCTGCCTCTGATTGAGAACCACACCCGGCCAAAACCAAAGAAATACAAAACATAGAAAATGAACATAGAACATAGGCTTTACGGCGAAAGCAAACCATGCGATTATCTGAGGACACCGCCCAGCACACAAATGCATAACAAATCATTTTCAACCAGGGAGTTGCGACACGAAAGTCAGAAATAGTAAATATAAATATAATATATGCCTTACCTTTGAAGATCTTCTTCTGTTGGCACTATAAAAGGTCCCAGTTACATTACAAATTGTCCTTTTGTTAGATCAAGTCCTTCTTTGTATCCATAAAACCTCAGTTTAGCTGGCGCACTTCAGTCAAAAATCCACTCTTTTTCCCTCCTTCAAAATGCATACAAATGAATCCCAAACGTTACCAATAAACTTATCCAAACAAGTCAATCAACGTTTATTATCAAACCTTAGGTACCCTGATATGCAAATAAAGGATAACATTTAAGACGGAGAATCGTTATTGTCTTTAACAAAGAAAAATACCAAAGAACGCGCTCTCATTCACACGCTTGAAAACACTACAGCCAAAATGGGAGCCACCTAGAAAAACTACAATTTCTAGCTAATTTTTCCAAAAACCAGCCTGAAACTCTTTCTAAAGCCTGTTGACATCTAGTGGAAGCCGTAGGAACTGCGATTGGGCACGATTCGCCCCTATTATAAAAGTGCCAGCCATTGAAATCAGTGGTAGGATGAAAATTATTTTTGGGGGGGATGGTTTGTCCTTGGGGTTTCGCCTGCCATTTCAGTTCTGTTTTACTCACAGACATTATTGTAACAGTTGTCGAAACTTTAGAGTGTTGTCTATCCAGATCTACTAATTATATGCATATCCTAGCTTCTGGGCCTGAGTAGCAGGCAGTTTACTTTGGGCACGCTTTTCATCCGGACGTCAAAATACCGCCCCCTATCCCAAAGAAGTTAAGATAGAAACCCATGAGGTTGCTGGCCCTTGCTACATATTCGTCGCCAAACCCACTGGCTCCAGGTCATCTATAAGTCTTTGCTAGGTAATGTTCTGTCTTAGCTCACTGGTCACGATAACAACACCCACCCATAGCACGTGCTCCAGCAGGTATATCTCACTGGTCATCCCCAAAGCCAATACCTACTTTGGCCACCTTTCCTTCCAGTTCTCTGCTGACAATGACTGGAACGAATTACAAAAAGCACTGAAGTTGGAGACTCATATCTCCCTCACCAACTTTAAGCATCAGCTATCTGAGCAGCTTACCGATTGCTGCAGCTGTGCACAGCCCATCTGTAAATAGCCCATCTGTAAATAGCCCATCCATCTACCTACCTCATCCCCATTTTGTTTTTATTTACTTTTTTTGCTCTTTTGCACACCAGTATTTCTACTTGCACATCATCATCTGCACATCTATCACTCCAGTGTTAATTTGCTAAATTGGAATTACTTCGCTACTATTGGCCTATTTATTGCCTTACCTCCTTACTCCATTTGCACACACTGTATATAGATTTTCCTATTGTGTTATTGACTGTACTTTTGTTTATCCCATGTGTAACTCTGTGTTGTTTTTTGTCGCACTGCTTTGCTTTATCTTGGCCAGGTCGCAGTTGTAAATGAGAACGTGTTCTCAACTGGCCTACTTGGTTAAATAAAGGTGAAATAGGAAAAAATATATATATATCTTATTAAAAGGGACGTTTAAAGATTTCTCCAGACATAACATTATTAAACAAAAATCAAATCAAACTTTATTTGTCACATGCGCCGAATACAACAAGTGTAGACCTTACCGTGAAATGCTTACTTACAGGCCCTTAACCAACAGTGCAGTTCAAGAATATTTACCAAATAAACTGAAGTTTAAAATAATAAAATAGTAACACAATAAAAACACTGTGACAAGACCTGAGGTTTCTGTTACTGAGGGGATTAGCAATTCATTTCAAAGCTCAGATGTGTCATTTTAGATGGGTTCTATATGTCACGCCCTGACTTTAGTTATATTTGTTTTCTTTATTTTTTGGTTAGGTCAGGGAGTGACAAGGGTGGTTTGTTTAGTTTTTGTATTGTCTAGGGGTTTGTGTCTTGTCTAGGGTTTTTGTTTATCTATGGGGATTTTGTATGGTCTAGGGGTAATTAGGTTTATGATGGCCTGAGTTGGTTCCCAATCAGAGACAGCTGTTTCTCGTTGTCTTTGATTGGGGAGCCTATTTAGGTTGCCGTTGTCCATGTTGGTTTTGGGGGTAGTTGTTTTCTGTTTTGTGTTGCTGCACCTTACAGGACTGTTTCGGTTGCGTTCATTCTCTTTGTTATTTTTGTTTAGTGTTCTGTTTTAATAAAATTATAACATGAACACTTACCACGCTGCGCTTTGGTCCGACTACTCTTCATTCAACGATGAAAATCGTTACACTATAAATATGTAATAAGTAGTTCTATAAATACTGGGCTGTCTAAGTAAGACATGAATCTCATGCTCATGGGTATAATGATGGAGTTAAACGTGTGCTGTGTCCATTTGTGTATTTTGGTGTATTTGGTGGACAGTCTGTTCAGATGAGGGTAAGGAGCTGTGTCACAAGCTTGTGCGGAGTGTCTGTGTTTGTCTGTCTGTGTGTTTCTTAGTTGTACAGTACACATTTATGGAGTTTTAGGTGTTCAACATGGAAAGTTAGGCAATATTGTGAGTAGATATGGAGAGAGATATGGAGCGCTGGATTTGTATCATTTGTTTGTACAGTAATCGTCATTACTTTAGAATTAAAAGTGCCTCTTGCTTCCTTAATGTCACAATGAGGAGCATCCGTTAAAGTCATTAATCTTCCTGATTTAAAATGTAGACTGTAAATCACTCTCTTTATCTACACCTCTCCTTCATTTCTTTTCTCTTATACTTTCACTCTTTCTCTCACTCTTTTTTCTGTTCTCTTCTCTTTCTCTCTACCTCTCCGTCCCCTCCCTTCCTCTTCATTTCTTTCTCACCTTCCCTCCTTTCTTTCCTCTCTCCCTCCCTCCCTCTCAGATGTTCCCGTACTCTCTGTTGGCTATGGCCATGATGATGTACCTGCCTGCCCTCATCTGGCGTTTCCTGGTCATGCCGTCGTTGGGCTCCGACCTGCTCTTCATCATTGACGAGCTGGACAAATCGTACAACCGCTCCGTGCGATTGGCTCAGAGCATCCTGGAGATGCGCCAGAACACCCAGAACCCCTTCACCTTCCAGGCCGAGCTTGAGAGGTGAGAGTGGATGTGGCAAGATTGTGGCAGAGATAGATCCAGACAGATTGGTTGAGGCAGGAATTTTGGACTGGGGAAGAGGGGAAGTAAGCAGGCTTAAAATGTATGTCTATTTTTATTCATTTGCACACAGGAAAATTTAAAACAATATGATGACGTTTAAATGCAAATTAAGAGATCATGTTCAGGAGAGGTAAAAAAAAAAAGACAATTGCTTCAAAGCAAATACATTGTCCTTAAACGTAAATCATTTTTTTAAATAAACGATTTTCCGTATATCCAATTACAATGATCTTAACATCATTTTGAATGTATACTACAACTTAATCTATCCAGTCATGTCATATTGCAATATAGTACTTAAATAAGCAACCTCGATAACATTTTAATTCTTCAAAAGCGTTTTGTGAGAATGGCAACATACTCCGACAGTCGTGCCAGTTCCTCTCCACTCTTTCATCACCTTCAAACCCTCAATATTTATGATATCGATCAACTTCAAGTCTGTTTATTTGTATTCCAGTTCAAAATAAATCTAATGCCTGTTTCTTTTCAAACTCATAAAAAATTGAAATTTCAAACTCCGGTTCATCATTATTCTACAAGATCTCCACACCCCTTTTTTCCGTAAAAGATTTGGTACATTTTCCATTACTTACAGGCCCTTCGGAAAGTATTCAGACCCCTTGACTTTTTCTACATTTTGTTACGTTACAGCCTTATTCTAAAATTGATGAAATTGTTTTTTTTCTTCTCTCATGAACCTACAAACAGTACCCCACAATGACAAACAAAAACAGGTTTTTAGACATTTTTGCAAATGTATTAACAATTAAAAACAGAAATACTGTATTTACATAAGTAATCAGACTTTGCTATGAGACTCGAAATTGAGCTCCGGTGCATCCTGTTTCCATTGATCATCCTTGAGATGTTTCTACAATTTGATTGGAGTCCACATGTGGTAAATCCTATTGATTGGACATGATTTGGAAAGGTACACACCTGTCTATATAAGGTCCCACAGTTGACAGTGCATGTCAGAGCAAAAAACAAGCTATGAGTTCGAAGGAATTGTCCGTAGAGCACAGGATTGTGTCGAGGCACAGATCTGTAGAAGGGTACCAAAACATTTCTGCAGCATTAGAAGGTCCCCAAGAACACAGTGGCCTCCATCATTCTCAATTGGAAGAAATTTGGAATCACCAAACCACCAATCCGCCTTTCTCCTATAACTGGCCGCCCGGCCAAACTGAGCAATCGGGGTACAAGGGTCTCGGTCAGGGAGGTGACCAAGAACCCGATGGTCACTCTGACAGAGCTCTAGAGTTCCTCTGTGGAGATGGGAGAACATTCCAGAAGGACAACCATCTCTGCAGCACTCCACCAATCAGGCCTTTATGGTAGAGTGACCAGACAGAAGCCACTCCTCAGTAAAAGGCACATGACAGCCTGCTTGGAGTTTGCCAAAAGGCATATAAAGATTCCCAGACCATGAGAAACAAGATTCTCTGGTCTGATGAAACCAAGGTTGAACTTTTTGGCCTGAATGCCAAGGGTCACATCTGGAGGAAAACTGGCACCATCCCTATGGTGAAGCATGGTGGTGGCAACATCATGCTGTGGGGATGTTTTTCAGCGGCAGGGACTGGGAGACTAGTCAGGATTGAGGCATAGATGAACAGAGCAAAGTACAGAGAGATCCTAAATGAAAACATGCTTCAGAGCGCTCAGGACCTTAAACTGGGGTGAAGGTTCACCTTCCAACAGGACAACAACCCTAAGCACACAGCCAAGACAACACAGGAGTGGCTTCGGGACAAGTCTGTGAATGTTTTTGAGTGGCCCAGCCAGAGCCCGGACTTGAACCCGATCAAACATCTCTGGGTCGACCTGAAAATAGCTGTGCAGCAACGCTCCCCATCCAACCTGACAGAGCTTGAGAGGATCTGCAGAGAAGAATGGGAGAAACTCCCCAAATACAGGTGTGTCAAGCCTGTACCGTCATACCCAAGAAGATTCAAGTCTGTAATCGCTGCCGAAGGTGCTTCAACAAAGTACTGAGTAAGGGTCTGAATACTTATGTAAATGTGATATTTCATTTTTTTCCATTTTTTAAATTAGCAAACATTTCTAAAAACCTGTGTCATTATGGGGTAATGTGTGTAGATGGAGGGAAAAACTATTTAATACATTTTAGAATAAGGCTGTAACGTAATAAAATGTCTAAAAAGTCAATGTGTCTGAATACTTTCCGAAGGCACTATTTACATACTGTAGGTCTGTTTTGTACTGTCTCCCAGACTACCTCAAGCACTGCAACAGCTTCAACTCCTTCAAATGCAAAATTAAAAAATATCTACTGGACATTTCATTCAATGACTCATCCAAATAATCTGATGCCTATATGTCACTCATGCTGATTATGCATTTTACTTAAATATCTTTTCTTTTTTTCTTATTTTTTTTATACCTCTGATCCATCATGTTTTTTTTCTTTGTGTGAATCTCCACCTATTTGAATCCGCTGTGTGGTGCTAGGAAAAAAAACTAAAGGTCCAGTCAGGGGGATCCCAGGCCCGAGTTTGGGAAACCCTGCCTTATACAATGATTTTTGAGTGGCAAACATGTTCCTGTTGTTTGTAATTGCCATGGCTGTGGCCATTAAGAAATATATCTTTGAGTTTCTATAAAAACAAAAGTAAGCTAATTACAGCTAAAAGTATCTGAAATGGAAACTGAAAACAAGACCCTATTTAGGCAGTTATGTGACTGACTATTTAAATCTTGAATACTATGATAAATGCTTTAGATACTCACACAACCTCCATTACCAAACATCAGAGCCAATAACATGAAAGTGTGTTTGAGCCAACTGTCCTCTAACCCCATCTCTTCCATGGTCTCTTTTCAGGGCCAAGCGGAAGCGTTACTTCGAGTATCCCCTGTTGGAGAGGTACATGCAGAGCAAGCACGGCTCCTACTTCCTGGTCAGCATGCTCTTTCTGCGCGGCTTCCTCTTGCTCACCTTCATGTCTGCCTCCTGCCTCTACCTTGTCTACTTCCACCTATCCGCCTTTCTCCAGGATGAGTTTAGCTGCTTTGTCCGCACCGGCTTGCTGCGCGACCAAAACTGGGTCCCAGAACTGGTCCAGTGCAAAATGACCGGTCAACTGGTCTTCCAGGTTATTAGCGTGGCTAACGGTGCTATCTACGTCCTTCTGGTACCTATCGTGCTGTTCAGCTTGGTCCGCCTCTTCTGTTGGGATACGACTCTATTGTCGGTCTACGAGGTTCTACCCGCATTGGGACTTAACAGCGGTCGCAAGCTGGGCTGCCCGCTCAACGACCTCAACGTTCTTCTGCTGTTTTTGCGAGCTAACGTGGCGCATCTGCAGTCTTATGGCAGGCTGAGGGCCGTATGCTCGCTGGCATCCCCGCAGATCGGGAAGGGGAATGGCGTGAAGGGCGCGGGGATGCTGACGGCAGAGGAGATCGAGGAGAGGGCCGAGGCAGCACAGGAGCTAGAGGAGGAAGTGGAGGAGCTGCAGGAGGAAGGGAAGCTCAACCTGGTGGATATCATGACCATTTTAGGAGCGGCCCGGGGAAACGCGTTCAACTGCACCGATTCCAGGCCTCTGGTGGAGGAGAATATGAGTCTGGGTACTGTAACTCTTATCTACACTCTCAAACGTATTCTGCTCGTGGGATTGTTCACCTATATTGTTTGGGATGTTCAGAAAATTATAAAATGATGGAGCTCTCTCTGTGAGACTGCAGATGATGTTCAAATTAAATAACGGATGGTGGTGTAAGCAGTTTTCATTGAATAGCCACTCTACTCTTACTGAATATTGGATGAGGAGGCAATAGTAGTAATGGACTTCACTTGAGATAGCAGTTTTGATTCAAACTTTTCCATCTACGCTGTGATACAAAAATGCTTTCCACAAATATTAACTGTCCACAAATGGTTTTCTTATACATGTACTACTATACCAGTAGGCCTAATATAAATAAGTACTACATGTTAGAGAGTTTTTCCTCAGGACTGGAAAGCCTATAATTCTAAAAGAGGCTTTTATTAGGAACTACAGCAAGAGAGCAGATACAATTAGTGGTCATTCCCACTCCTAACTCCCCTCTCTGTCTCCTTACAGAGCCAAACCACCAGGGGTACCATGAGTTGAAGGAGACTGCATCATGTAATCGTTACTAAACCACGAATTGACTGAACCATCAATGTGACACCAATTGAGGGGTGGGGGTGGGGGGTCAAAAAGACAACCTGGGAGAGAAGCGAGGGAAGGGGTTCTGTATCCAGAGAAGTTGTTCCAAAAAGCCTCCATTAGAATTAAAAGCTTGGTGGTTAACTTGAGCGTTGTTGTTTCTTTATGTATGACTGAGCTTCTGGGTCGTTGTGACTCAACTTAATTTCAACCTCAGATTTCCTACTTTTCTTTATGGTTATGCTATTTACTATACTTGATTTTGTGATTTGTCAGCAAGGAAAGTTGTATGTGTTGAATGTCAACCAGTAACATTTTGTTTGTTCTATGTCAACAGATATCAATGTAATGAATAAAGTTATTTTTCTGACTTGTGTTGAATGGCTCAAGTGCAACATTTCCCTCACCACTTGTGAATCACATTGTAAATTAATTGCCTCGGAAAATATGTGATTATTTAATTGAATAAAATACATTTTAAAACTGCTCACTCTAAAAAATGCTTATTTTATGTAAACATTCTGCGCTGAAATATTTGCTGCAATTTGAGCACCTTTTGTAATTAAAATAAGAAACGTTTATGTATCTTGTCTTCACTGATGTTTTGAGCGCTTACACTTTTAAACTCTAAACTGGATTATTCTTCTCTTACGCACCCCACATCTGATATTTACTAGAAAGATAAACACAGACTCTTATTTTCCTCTTTACTAAATTGTAATACAATTATATTAAATTCATATTCTTATCCTACACCCAGTCCTGACTGAAAGGGCCACCAAAATTGCACCTTCAACATTCACTCATTTATAGTTAGTGGGTTACGAAATTACCCAGGGTTGGGTTGGGAAAACCAGGGTTGGGTTGGGAAAACCAGGGTTGTGTTGGGAAAACCAGGGTTGGGTTGGGAAAACCAGGGTTGGGTTGGGAAAACCAGGGTTGGGAAAACAGGGTTGATAATGTAGGGGTTGAAGAAAGTTTCACATATTTGCTGCCCAATGTGGTCTGGTGTGCTGAGATGGCATTTTGAGCTGCAATGTCAGATATCCTGCAAAGACTCTGCTTTAGGTCTTGTCCCATATGGCACCCTACTCCCTATATACACTCTTAGAAAAAAAAGCATAGCGGACTACTTTTGACCGGGGCCCACAGGGCTCTTGTCAAAATAGTAAACTATGTAGGGGATAGGGTGTTGGGACATAATGTTAGTTGTGCAGCCATAGCCACATACCTAAAGATCCTTGCTGACCCACTCACACATAAAACCACCACTAAGTTCAAAGTGTGGAAACTACAATATGTTGCCCTGATTCAGATAATATATCATTGTATGCCAAGCATATAGGCTATAGACACATGCTGGTGAGCGAGGCTCTACATTACTTTGGTAACCATAATTCCTCAGCTGTACATGGCAACTGTAGGTAATGATTATTGAAATACGTAGGTAATGAAAAGAGACTGCCCATACGTAGTGTGTTTCAAAAGAGTTACCTAGTGTGTCTGCTGTGTAGTGATACAATTTCGGGAATCCTCTCCCTCAAGCACCCCACTCTGTTTTTTGTGTTGAATACAATTCCTCATATTAGCCATGGCAAAGACATCAGACGCCATAACACAGCCAGAGACCTTCATTATATCTCATGAATTGACACTGTAAATAGAGCTGCTCACTTTAGTCTATTTCAACCCGGGCTGGTATAGATTTGTATTGTTTCATATCACACATCTTGATGAAAATCCTCACAAACTCTCCACAATGTATCTGTCCCTAAATCCCTAAATCCTTTTTGGAATGATAAACAGAATTAAACAAGAGACATGATCTTTGGAATGTTATGATTACATATTTCCAAATGAACAAACAAATGAATAAATAAAAGCAAATCAATCAATCAGCCAATAAATCAATATAACAACCAAACTGCAATGGATTCATCAAAAGTTTTCCATGATGAAAACTTGTTTACTTCTCAACTTAAAACTTATTTGGGAACAGGGGCAGTATTGAGTAGCTTGGATGAATAAGGTGCCCAGAGTAAACTGCCTGCTACTCAGGCCCAAAAGCTAGAATATGCGTATATGCATATGGATAGAAAACAATCTGAAGTTTCTAAAACTGTTTGAATGATGTCTGTGAGTATAACAGAACTCATATGGCAGGGCAAAAACCTGAG
Organism: Salvelinus fontinalis; assembly: GCF_029448725.1. Taxonomy (NCBI): domain Eukaryota; kingdom Metazoa; phylum Chordata; class Actinopteri; order Salmoniformes; family Salmonidae; genus Salvelinus; species Salvelinus fontinalis. Next base: position 9,926,772 of record NC_074677.1, read on the forward strand.
AAAAAATCCAACCAGGAAGTGGGAAATCTGAGGTTTGTAGGTTTTCAAGTCTTTGCCTATTCCATATACAGTGTCTATGGGGTCATATTGCACTTCTTAAGGCTTCCACTAGATGTCAACAGTCTTTAGAACCTTGTTTCAGGCTTCTACTGTGAAGGGGGAGAGAATAGAGCTGTTTGACTAAGAGGTCTGGCAGAATGCCATGAGCTAAGTCAGGCGTGCGGCCGTGAGAGCGAGCTCTGTTCCTTTTCATTTCTAAAGACAAAGGAATTGTCCGGTTGAAACATTATTGAAGATTTATGATAAAAACATCCTAAAGATTGATTCTATATATCGTTTGACATGTTTCTATGAACTGTAATATAACTTTTTTGACTTTTCGTCTGAACTAATTACTCACGCACTGTGCATTTGGATTACTGGGCTAAACGCGCAAAAAAAAACGAGGTATTGGGACATAAATTATGGACTTTATCAAACAAAACAAACATTTATTGTGGAACTGGGATTCCTGGGAGTGCATTCCGATGAAGATCATCATAGGTAAGTGAATATTTATAACGCTATTTCTGAGTTTTGTGACACCTCTCCTTCTTTGGAAAATGGCTGTATGTTTTTCTGTTACTTGGCGCTGACCTAACATAAATCGCAAGGTGTGCTTTCGCCGTAAAGCCTTTTTGAAATCTGACACAGCGGTTGCATTAAGGATAAGTTTATCTTTACATTTACATTTACATTTAAGTCATTTAGCAGACGCTCTTATCCAGAGCGACTTACAAATTGGTGCATTCACCTTATGATATCCAGTGGAACAACCACTTTACAATAGTGCATCTAACTCTTTTAAGGGGGGGGGGGGGGGGGTTAGAAGGATTACTTTATCCTATCCTAGGTATTCCTTAAAGAGGTGGGGTTTCAGGTGTCTCCGGAAGGTGGTGATTGACTCCGCTGACCTGGCGTCGTGAGGGAGTTTGTTCCACCATTGGGGTGCCAGAGCAGCGAACAGTTTTGACTGGGCTGAGCGGGAACTGTACTTCCTCAGAGGTAGGGAGGCGAGCAGGCCAGAGGTGGATGAACGCAGTGCCCTTGTTTGGGTGTAGGGCCTGATCAGAGCCTGATCAGAGCCTGCTAAACACACTTTAATTGTGTGTTTAACTTCTTGCGACTACAGGGGGTGCTGTTTTCTCATTAGCATAATTGCATTACAGATTAAACGGCTTCCTACTAAATTCATTATCGTACAATATGCATATTATTACTATTATTGGATAGAAAACAGTCTCTAGTTTCTATAGGCGTTGGAATTTTGTCTCTGAGTGGAACAGAGGTCATTCTACAGCAATTTCCCTGACATGGAGTCAGATTTCACACATTTTGGCCCCTGATCTGGAGTCAGTTTTAAGGCCACTGTTATTGCTATGAGGATACGGACACTGCTTACGTCTTCCCCTGGATGCCTTTACGTGATGACGATTTGAATGGTGTCGATTGCCCAATCACAGCCCCTATGAAACAAAAACACGTGTAGGTAGGAACTTTTTCCCAGATGCGTAATGCGCGCGGAGGACACTGAACGGCTCTTCTTCCAAGATTTAGTGTAGCCAGTTATATTTTTCCGTACATGTTTCTACTCGTTATAGGAGTTAAAAACATCATAAGGTAGTTAATTTAAACCGTTTCATAGCAATTTATATCTGTTTAGTGCGATTTTGAGGCATTGCTTTGTTGTGCACTTTGACGCGCTGGCCACATTTCGGGCTCCCGGTCGTACGTTAGTGGGCATTTCGACGGACAAGTGGACATCTTTCGATCAAAAGAAGATTAGACCCAAGAAAGAATTCTTTGTACAAGATTCTGATGGAAGAACAGCTCACAGTAAGAACAATTTATGATGATAAATCGTGTTTCTGTCGATAAATGTTAAACGTTTATGTCGCCATCTTGTTTGCTATAGCTTCGCTTGGCGCAACCTGTATTGAAAAGTAAGGATAATTTAAAAAAATGTAAATCAGCGATTGCATTAAGAACTAATTTGTCTTTCGATTCCTGTCAACCCTGTATTTTTTAGTCAAGTATATGATTAGCTATTGATTAAACTAGATCACTCAAAGATGGCGACCGACTTTACCAGGCTTGTTTTGCTACTATTTTCATTGTATAACCACGTTTTTTTATGGCTAAATATGCACATTTTCGAACAAACTGTATATGTATGTTGTAATATGATGTTACAGGAGTGTCTTCTGAAGGATTCTGAGAAGGTTAGTGAAAAAATTAATATATTTTGGCGATGATATGATATCGCTCTCTTTGGCTAGAATCAGTGCTCGGGTAACGTTTGCGTATGTGGTATGCTAATATAACGATTTATTGTGTTTTCGCCGTAAAACACTTAGAAAATCTGAAATGTTGTCTGAATTCACAAGATCTGTGTCTTTCCATTGCTATGTGCTGTGTATTTTGAACAAATGTTTTATGATGTGTAAATGGGTAATACACGTTGCTGTCTGTAGTAATTCTAGGAGCTTTGGTGAGATTTGTGATGCTGGCTGCAATGGCAAACTATGATTTATACCTGAAATATGCACATTTTTCTAACAAAACCTATCCTATACCATAAATATGTTATCAGACTGTCATCTGATGAGCTTTTTTCTTGGTTAGTGGCTATCAATATCTTAGTTTAGCCGAATTGGTGATAGCTACTGGTGTTGAGAAAAAATGGTGGACAAAGAAAAGGGTGTCTTTTGCTAACATGGTTAGCTAATAGATTTACATATTTTGTCTTCCCTGTAAAACATTTTAAAAATCTGAAATGGTGACTTGATTCACAAGATCTGTATCTTTCTTTAGGTGTCTTGGACTTGTGATTTAATGATATTTAGATGCTAAAATTTAAATGTGACGCTATGCTAGCGATCAGTGTGAGGGGGGTGGGGGGGGATCCCGGATCCAGGTTTCAGAGGCAGTAAAAGTTAACACTAGTATCTTTTATCAATGTTTATGATGAGTATTTCTGTGATTTGATGTGGCTCTCTGCACTTTCACCGGATGTTCGTTTGAGACAATGCATTTCTGAACATAACACACCAATTTCAAATGAGGTTTTTGGACATAAAGATGAACTTTATCGAACAAAACACACATTTATTGTCTAACATGGAGTCCTGGGAGTGCCATCCGGTGAAGATCATCAAAGGTTAGTGATTAAGTTCAATGCTATTTCTGAGTTTTGTGACACCTCTCCTTCTTTGGAAAATGGCTGCATGTTTTTCTGTGACTTGGCACGGACCTAACATAATCGCAAGGTGTGCTTCCGCCGTAAAGCCTTTTTGAAATCAGACACTTTGGCTGGATTAATGAGAAGTTTATCTTTAAAATGGTGTATATTACTTACTTGTATGTTTGAGGAATTTTAATTATGAGATTTCTGTTGTTTTGAATTTGGCGCCCTGCAATTTCACTGGCTGTTGGTTAGGTGGGACGCCAGTGTCCCACATATCCCAGAGAAGTTAAGGCATATGTGTCACTGTAGCTTATCCTGTTTGGGCTGCAGGGGCAGTATTGAGTAGCCAGATAAAAGGTGCCCATTTCAAACGGCCTCGTACTCAATTCTTGCTCGTACAATATGCATATTATTATTACTATTGGATAGAAAACACTCTCTAGTTTCTAAAACCGTTTGAATTATATCTGTGAGTAAAACAGAACTCATTTGGCACAAACTTCCTGACCAGGAAGTGGAAAGTCTGAAATCGAGGCTCTGTTCTAGTTCCTGCCTATAAATGGGCATGATACGTATTAGTATACATGCACTTCATACACCTTCCCCTGAATGTCAAGAGGCGGTGAGAGAAGAAATTGAGTGTTTATCTTGGTCTGAAGTGGAATACAAGCTCTTTGTATGACGTGTCACCCATTTCCTGTTTTCAGGAAGGCGCGAGAAGGAACCTGGATTTGCCTTCTGATAAGCTGCCGTTATGGACGACTAATATCTCCGGCTTTGATTTTATTTGATACATGTGACCATATCATCGTAAAATATGTTTTTTCAATATAGTTGAATCAGATTATTGAAATTTTTTCGGGAGTTTCTCGGTGTTCCGTTCTCTTCCGTTTGTTGACATGAAGAGATTCGTGCCACTTGGCTAGTGTGCTTGCTAAATCGAGAGGGAAAGAGGCCGTTCTAAATCCAAACAACGATTGTTCTTGACAAAGGACCCCTTGTCCAACATTCTGATGAAAGATCAGCAAAAGTAGGAAACATTTTATGATGCTATTTCATATATCTGTCGTACATGTGAACTAGTCGTCGGCGCCCAGCTTTTGGGTACTCTAGCTATACCGAAGCTGGATGTCGTAATTAAGTTATTTTTAGAATTCTAACACGGCGATTTCATTAAGAACTAATGGATGTATCATTTCCTATACAACATGTATTTTTTTGTTATGTTTATGAATAGCTATTTGGTCAGAATATGTGTGTCAGAAAAAGTGTCAGAAAAATATCCGGACGTTGTGGGAAAAAGTAGCTACGATAGCACAATGTATAACCACTGATTTCAGCTCTAAATATGCACATTTTCGAACAAAACATAAGTGTATGTATAACCTGATGTTATAGGACTGTCTTCTGATGAAGAATATCAAGGTTAGTCAAAAATTATATATCTTTTACTGGTTTGTTACGATCGCTAACTTTTGCTGCTGGGAAATGGCTTGTGTTTCTGGCTATTGTGGTAAGCTAATATAACGCTATATTGTGTTTTCGCTGTAAAACACTTAATAAATCGGAAATATTGGCTGGAATCACAAGATGCCTGTCTTTCATTTGCTGTACACTATGTATGTTTCAGAAATGTTTTATGATGAGTAATTAGGTATTTGACGTTGGTGTCTGTAATTATTATGGCTGCTTTCGGTGCAATTTCTGATTGTAGCTGCAATGTAAACTATGATTTATACCTGAAATATGCACATTTTTCGAACAAAACAGAGATTTATTGTATAACATGTTATAAGACTGTCATCTGATGAAGTTGTTTGTTGGTTAGTTTGGTTGGTTCTTGGTTAGTTAGGTTGGCTTTGTGCATGCTACCTGTGCTGTGAAAAATGTCTGTCCTTTTTTGTATTTGGTGGTGAGCTAACATAAATATACGTGCTGTTTTCGCTGTAAAACATTTTAAAAATCGGACATGTTGGCTGGATTCACAAGATGTGTACCTTTCATTTGCTGTATTGGACTTGTTAATGTGTGAAAGTTAAATATTGAAAAAATATATATTTTGAATTTCGCGCCCTGCACTTGAGCTGGCTGTTGTCATAAGTGTACCGACGTCGGGCTTGCAGCGAGAAGAAGTTATACAATCAGTTTGTCCTTGTCAGAAAGCCTCTGAAATATTGAGAATAATCACTCACAGCCAGTTAGAGACCCGTATAGTACTATCCATCACCACCATCCATTCCACTGGGTTTGATGCCCAAGTTCATGAACTGTCAGCACAAGACATATCTGACCTTTTTAATGGATTACGCTCTGAAATCTGTACGAATAGGCATGGTCTGTAACCAACAGGACCCTGAACAGCTTCTACCCCCAAGCCATAAAACTGCTAAATAGTTTGTTAAATTATTAATCAAATAGCTACCAGAATTATCTGCATTGACCCTTTTTGCACTAACTTCTTTTACTCATCACATACGCTGCTGCTACTGTTTATTATCTGTCACTTTATTTCTAGCTTTAATGTATGTACATATCTACCCCAATTACCTCATACCCCTGCCATTCGACTCGTTACTGGTACCCCTTGTATATAACCAAGATATCGTTACGCATTCTATATCCATATATTATTACTTTTACGTGTTTTACTTTTCTATTATTTCTCTACTTTCTCTCTGCATTGTTGGGAAGGACCCGTAAGTAAGCATTTCACATTTTATTTGATCTGGCTACAATAAATGGCTTGAGTATGGAGCTAATGTGGACAACATGTGAAAATCAAATAATGTAGTAATTATTATTAATTATCAGTCTAACAATAAAATCAACAAATTCCTTGGAGGAGGAAGGGGAGGACCAAAGTGAATTTCAGAAATATTCAGTGAATTTCAGAATAAATTGTGAAACATTAAAAATATTATGCTTTTTAGATAAAACTATACACAATATATTCATGTCACCAAATATCTGATTAATAACTGAAGGCCTACAGTAGCCTGAACATCACCCTCTAGGGTAGCGCTATGGTGTAGCCGGAGGAAAGCTATTTTCCGTCCTCCTCTGGGTACATTGACTTCAATACAAAACCTAGAAGGCTCATGGTTCTCACCCCTTCCATAGACTTACGCAGTAATAATGATGACTTCCAATCAGAGAATTAATCTAGTACTGAAAACATAAGTGGCAGCTAGCTAGCAGCACATTTGTGGCGGCAGGTAGCCTAGTGGTTAGAGCATTGAACTAATAACCGAAAGGTTGCAAGATCAAATCCCTGAGCTGACAAGGTAAATATCTGTTGTTCTGCCCCTGAACAAGGCAGTTAACCCACTGTTCCTAGGCCATCATTGAAAATAAGAATTTGTTCTTAACTAACTTGCCTAGTTAAATAAAGGTAAAAAATATATATACAGTGTGGTGAGTAGTTGACTCTGAGAGAGAAACACAAATTGTGAACAAATTCATTTCTTGGAAAATATATCTAGATAGATTTGATTCAAATGTTTTCTTAGTCCACCTTTCACTTACTTAGCTAATACAGCTAATTTAGCCTACTCAACAACCTGATTCAAACAGAGAGGAATGATATTTATGTTAGCTAGCTGGCTAAGGCTATCTAACACTGCAACTCTTCCATGTCAAGGTAAGCTTTCGGGGCCCGCCGGTGTAGTTGCTAAACTTCTTGCTGTACAATGTACTGCGTGATTGCACACATGGATTGGACAGGGCCGGCGTAATGGGCTGGCTTTAGAAGCCTGGAGCGGCATATGGCATGCCAATTAGTGTCAATGACCCAAAACACACAACTGGAGGTGTGTTTTGAGTCATTGTCCTGTTGAAAAACAAATGATAGTCCCATTAAGCGCAAACCAGATGGGATGGCGTATCGCTGTAGAATGCTTTCCTAGCCATGCTGGTTAAGCATGCCTTGAATTCTAAATCAAAGACAGTGTCACTAGCAAAGCACCCCCACACCATCACACCTCCTCCTCCATGCTTCAGAGTGGGAACCACACATACGGAGATCATACGTTCACCTACTCTGCGTCTCACAAAGACACTGCAGTTGGAACCAAAAATGTTACATTTGGACTCATCAGACCAAAGGACATATTTCCAACAGTCTAATGTCCATTGCTCGTGTTTCTTGGTCCACACAAGTCTCTTCTTCTTATTGGTGTCCTTTAGTAGTGTTTTCTTTGCAGCAATTCGACCACGAAGGCCTGATTCACAGTCTCCGATGAACAGTTGATGTTGAGATGTGTCTGTTACTTAAACTCTGCAAAGCATTTATTGGGCTGCAATCTGAGGTGCAGTTAACTCTAATGAACTTATCCTCTGCAGTAGAGGTAACTCTGGGTGTTCCTTTACTGAGGCGGTCCTCGTGAGAGCCAATTTCATCATAGCGCTTGATGGTTTTTGCTACTTTACCTGAAGAAACTTTCAAAGTTCTTGAATTTTTCTGCATTTACTGACCTTCATGTCTTAAAGTAATGATGGACTGTCGTTTCTCTTTGCTTATTTGAGCTGTTCTTGCCATAATATGGACTTGGTCTTCTACCAAATAGGTCTTTCTTTTGTATACCACCCCTAACTTGTCACAACACAGCTGATTGGCTCAAATGCATTAAGAAGGAAAGAAATTCCACAAATTAAAATTAACAAAGCACACCTGTTAATTTAAATGAATTTCAGGTGACTACCTCATGAAGCTGGTTGAGAGAATGCCAAGAGTGTGCAAAGCTGTCATCAAGGCAAAGGGTGGCTACTTTGAAGAATCTCAAATAAAATAAAATATTTTGATTTGTTTAACACTTTTTTGGTTACTGCATGATTCCATATGTTTGGGCTTCTGAGTGGCGCAGCGGTCTAAGGCACTGCATCTTAGTGCTAGAAGCATTACTACAGACCCTGGTTTGATTCCGGGCTGTATCACAACTGGCTGTGATTGGGAGTCCCATAGGGCTGTGCACAATTGGCCCAGCATCGTCCGGGTTAGGGCTTGGGCCGTCATTCTAAAGAAGAATTTGTTCTTAACTGACTTGCCTGGTTAAATATTGTAGAAAATAGTCAAAATAAAGAGAAACCCTTGAATGAGTAGATGTGTCCAATCTTTTGACTGGTACTGTATATCTCTCAGATATAGGACAGACACTACAGAACAAACATCCTTTAGATTTTTGGGGGGACTATCTATTATTCCATGTACTAAAATGATGTTATTATGTTTTTTTTATACTTCAAGGGGTCTTAAAATTCAAATTCAAATAGAAAAATTATCCTTTGTATGACCTTCTTAAAATAATTCCATTTAGCTTAGTAGAACCCCACCCCCTAGCTTAGACAGGGTATAGACTCTTATGGGTTAAAAAACATTATTGAAAGTCACAGGGTCCACTGGATTTTGTGCTAGACTTTTAAAATCAGCGACTGATACAGTATAGACATTGGAACCAGGTGTGGGCATTCTTTGGTCAAACTGTGTTCTAATTAATCAATTAAGTGTCAGGAAGGAAAATAAACCATGCAGAATTACAACCTTGGAGGACTGATGTTGTAAACTGCTGAGGTAGAGAGAGCATGACAGAAAACAAAGACAGAAATTCATAAAATTGATCTAACATTCCAACTGGTTCTGAAGCTCTTGGACCACAATCCACAGTCTTTAAGATGGCAAGGCAAGCTAGGCTCAATCAGATGCCATGTGTTGGCCTTTTCACACCATTGGAAGCCAGTTACACAGCTATGAACGAGCACATATAGGGGCGGCACAGCAAATAACACTAATCATTTGATGGAAGAGGCAAAAAAGGCAAGACAGGTTGCCTGGAGGCTTTTTGGCATAATGGGTCTGTTTTGGAGGTAAGCAGGTAAATAACTAATGCAACATCAACCGTGGACAAGTGCACTTGTGGAAGTCCAATTATAAATGATGGCCTCCATTCTGCTGAAGTTTTTCTATGTACATATGGATCATTAGGAGTTTCTTCTTCGAAAAACCAGGTGGGGAGTCTTAGAGTGCTACAGGAGAGGAAGAGATAAAGACTATCTGATGTTTCCTGGGATAATAATATGGCTTTTTGTATTCACACAAACGGACAAAGAGATATGTTTGTACAGTTGTTGTGGGTATTTCTGTTTTTCTGACTTAAGGCATCAGATGTTTGATTCACACCATACCACTGGGGGGCACAGTTGAGTTGAATAGGGAGGATGATTGCAAGTTGGTTTCTAAAGCTCCAGGATAGCAACTTGCATCACGGATAAGCTTGTTTTGACATGGAGCTAGATCCCACTGAGCACAAAGATAAATCATCATTCCATACCAGCTCTAATATAGCTTGCAGTATACCAGCACAATCACATTGAACCAAACACTTGCTCGAAAAGCCTTTGATTGAATGTGTGCCATTAGACAATCAATGTTAGGCCATCTCACTGGCCTACCTTTCCTCTCTCAACGCAGAGGAAGCGATCCATCGTGTCACAAACGCTGAGAGGGGATACTGGCCATATATTTTCTCTCATCGTCTGTTTGTTGCTTTTGTGTGTGGCAATGATCTATGTTTTCTGGGGGCGAGCGTCGCAAGTGGTCATGCTAAAGTCCAATTAAGATTGATGTTTTAGGTCAGGCGGTGAGGGAGGGTTAATAACGAGCCAATGGGGATGATGGATGCTGCCTTCAGGTTGAGTGAGGATTCAAACGACGAATGCACTCTGTCACTGTTTTCTGTTGCTACGGCTAGATTTCTGTAATGGTCCCTTAATCCACTATTATTACAGTTGGGGTGAGGGAGAGGAAGGGAAAGAGGATGGGGGAACCACAGTCAAGGTCCACTACAGATCCTAAAACATTTATTTTGCTGCTTAATGCCCGCATGGCGAGGTGAAACAGTGGGTGATGTAGTGAAATATTAAGTACTGCAGTCTGGAGCCACAGCCGCAGGGACTTCCAGCTTCTGACCAAATCAATACAACTCACCTTGTTTCCAGGAAACTGCTAAATGAAGACAGATCCCCAAATTAAAGGAGTAGTTGGGGTACTCACAAAACAGACCAGACGACACACAACACATTCAATATTAACTCAGTACTTAGTGAGTACAGAAAACTGTCGTTTGTTAACCCTTCAATGTATCAGGGGAGAGTTTTTAAGAGCTGTACATCTGCCAACAACTCACGGTGGCTCAGGGGCAAAGTAAAAACTCCCCTCAAAATCTCAGCCTGAGGTGAGATTTGGTTACCGTCTGCTACTCCCAATCTGATCTCAACTGCCAGAACACCAGACGCTTTGTGACTCTAGCATTAGCTTGCGGCGGCTGAAGTACCTTCAAGTGTCAAAGCAAAGCACAACTATCACTGCCTAAGCTGCTAAGATGGCCAACGTCAGTTAGTGGTTAGCGTGTAAGAAAGTACTCTGACCTTGCAGTAAATCAACAATTGACAGGCGTGACACAGATAACACAAGCTGTTAAGTATGTCTCTGAAAGGTGACAATGTTTCCCTATCCCCTCTTCCCTCTGTTTTGGTGTCTGCCTGACCCCCATTGATTGATAACAACACGAGAGCTCCAAAGGAAATGTAGCTGCTGCCATGTATGCACAAGGACTTGGTTAAGGTCATGTCAACAAACCTGACAGATGATCTTGACATGGTTGCCTCCAGGGCCGTATTAAAAAATCATAGGCCTTCGGGTTTTGTCCTTGCACCAAGATGCAATTTGATGTGTGGTCATTTTACTGTTGAAGAAAAAGCCCCTTTATAATGAAACCATAATAATGTTTGCATTGCCTGTGGCATAGGCTACAGCTGAGCACAAGCATTTTTAGTATTTCCATTCATGGGGATTTTCATTTTTAGCGAGGTCTGAAAAAAATCTGCCTTTTAAAAAAATGCATTTAATTCAATTCTACATAATTTACAAGACAGAAGACATTAGCTGAATCTTTTTTAATACGACACAAATGACTGGCTATTCTGACACTGACAATCTGAGATCAATCTGGCCTTGAATTCAAACAAACAATAACCCAGGCCAACGAAGCGACACATAGATTGTACAGTATTAGGAGCCAATATATACACATTATATACACTGCTCAAAAAAATAAAGGGAACACTTAAACAACACAATGTAACTCCAAGTCAATCACACTTCTGTGAAATCAAACTGTCCACTTAGGAAGCAACACTGATTGACAATAAATTTCACATGCTGTTGTGCAAATGGAATAGACAAAAGGTGGAAATTATAGGCAATTAACAAGACACCCCCAAAAAAGGAGTGATTCTGCAGGTGGTGATCACAGACCACTTCTCAGTTCCTATGCTTCCTGGCTGATGGTTTGGTCACTTTTGAATGCTGGCGGTGCTCTCACTCTAGTGGTAGCATGAGATGGAGTCTACAACCCACACAAGTGGCTCAGGTAGTGCAGTTCATACAGGATGGCACATCAATGCGAGCTGTGGCAAAAAGGTTTGCTGTGTCTGTCAGCGTAGTGTCCAGAGCATGGAGGCGCTACCAGGAGACAGGCCAGTACATCAGGAGACATGGAGGAGGCCGTAGGAGGGCAACAACCCAGCAGCAGGACCGCTACCTCCGCCTTTGTGCAAGGAGGTGCACTGCCAGAGCCCTGCAAAATGACCTCCAGCAGGCCACAAATGTGTCAATATATCCACATCATTTTCCGCCTCATGATGCCATCTATTTTGTGAAGTGCACCAGACCGTCCTGCAGCAAAGCACCCCCACAACATGATGCTGCCATCCCCATGCTTCACTGTTGGTATGGTGTTCTTCGGCTTGCAAACACATTTTTCCTCCAAACATAACGATGGTCATTATTGCCAAACAGTTCTATTTTTGTTTCATCAGACCAGAGGACATTTCTCCAAAAAATATGATCCTTGTCCCCATGTGCAGTTGCAAACCGTAGTCTGGCTTTATTATGGCGGTTTTAGGAGCAGTGGCTTCTTCCTTGCTGAGCGGCCTTTCAGGTAATGTCAATATAGGACTCGTTTGACTGTGGATATAGATACTTTTGTACATGTTTCCTCCAGCATCTTCACAAGGTCCTTTGCTGTTGTTCTGGGATTGATTTGCACTTTTCGCACCAAAGTACGTTCATCGATGAACGTGGTACCTTCAGGCTTTTGGTAATTGCTCCCAAGGATGAACCAGACTTGTGGAGGTCTACAATTATTTGAGGTCTTGGCTGATTTCTTTTGATTTTCCCATGAAAAGTCACAGTCAAATTAGTGTATGTGAACTTTTGACCCACTGGAATTGTGATACAATGAATTATAAGTGAAATAATCTGTCTGTAAACAATTGTTGGAAAATGACTTGTGTCATGCACAAAGTAGATATTCTAACCAACTTCCCAAAACCTATAGTTTGTAAACAACAAATTTGTGGAGTGGTTGAATAACGAGTTCTAATGACTCCAAACTAAGTGTATGTAAACTTCTGACTTCAACTGTATATACCACTGTTCAAAAGTTTTTGTCCATTAAAATGGTGTATTTCTTTTCAAAGTGAACCTTTATTTAAGGCAAGTCAGTTAAGAGCAAATTGTTATTTACGATCACAGCCTCGGAACAGTGGGTTAACTGACTTGTTCAGGGGCAAAACGAAAGACTTTTACCTTGTCAGCTAGGGGATTCAATCTAGCAGCCTTTCGGTTACTGGCCCAATGCTCTAACCTCTAGGCAACCTGCAACATCATGTTGATCAGAAATACAGTGTCGACATTGTTAATGTTGCAAATGACTATTGTAGCTAGAAACGGCAGATTTTTTATGTAATATCTACATAGGCATACAGAGGACCATTATCAGCAACAATCACTCCTGTGTTCCAATGGCACGTTGTGTTAGCTTATCCAAGTTTAACATTTTAAAAGACTAATTGATCATTAGAAAACCCTTTTGCAATTGTGTTAGCACAGCTGAAAACTGTAGTCCTGATTAACTTCTTAGCGCTAGGGGTTAAAAAAATAAATAATAATAAAATAACGTAGACCAATGTAAATGGACATTTTCTCTTGCCCAGATCGTTTTTTTGTGATAAAAGTAATATTTATCGAACAAAAATAAAATTTGTTGTGTAACTGGGAGTCTTGTGAGTGGAAACATTTTTTTTTTTTTTTTTTTTTACCTTTATTTTACTAGGCAAGTCAGTTAAGAACAAATTCTTATTTTCAATGACGGCCTAGGAACAGTGGGTTAACTGCCTGTTCGGGGGCAGAACGACAGATTTGTACCTTGTCAGCTCGGGGATTTGAACTTGCAACCTTCCAGTTACTAGTCCAACGCTCTAACCACTAGGCTACGCTGCCGCCCCAGCGTAGCGTGAGTGGAAACATCCGGAGATTATCAAAGGTAAGCGATTAATTTGATTGCTTTTCTGACTTTCGTGACCAAGCTAACCAAGCTAATAAAAGGCTAACTGTTGTAGCATTTATTGCTACACTCACAAAAGCTTGGATTTCCTTCGCTGTAAAGTATATTTTCAAAATCTGACACGATAGGTGGATTAACAACAGGCTAACCTGTGTTTTGGTATATTTCACTTGTGATTGCATGATTATAAATATTTTTTGTAATATTTTTTAATCTGATATGTTTGGGATTTTTCATCTTCCTTTCAGGACCGGAACGAGGCCGTAGTTTTCTCAGCATAACGCGCCACCCAAATGGCGTTTTTTAGTGATTATAGTAATATTTATCAAACAAAAATAACATTTGTTGTGTAACTGGGAGTCTCGTGAGTGCAAACATCTGAAGATTATCTAAGGTAAGCGATTCATTTTATTGCTTTTCTGACTTTCGTGACCATGCTAATTTGTGGCTAACTGTTGTAGCATTGAAAGCTACACTCACAAAAGCTTGGATTTCTTTTGCTGTAAAATATATTTTCAAAATCTGACACGATAGGTGGATTAACAACAAGCTAAGCTGTGTTTTGGTATATTTCACTTGTGATTGCATGATTATAAATATTTTTAGTAATATTTTTGCTAGCTGTTCTAGTTGTTCTAGCTAGAATTCAATTCTAGCTGTTGTTTAGGAAAGTGATCCCGTAAAAGGGATCCGTAGCGCAGAGAATTAAAGAAGCAATAAAACTGGTCTTCTTCAGACTAGTTGAGTATCTGGAGCATCAGCATTTGTGGGTTCGATTACAGGCTCAAAATGGCAAGAAACAAAGACCTTTCTTCTGAAACTCGTCAGTCAAATAAAACTTTATTTGTCACATGCGCCGAATACAACAAGTGTTCACTTCTCCGTGAAATGCTTACTTACAAGCCATCGATAAGAGACATTACTGTGCAGCCGTATTCATCGACCTGGCCAAGGCTTTCGACTCTGTCAATCACCACATTCTTATCGGCAGACTCAACAGCCTTGGTTTCTCAAATGATTGCCTCGCCTAGTTCACCAACTACTTCTCTGATAGTGTTCAGTGTGTCAAATCGGAGGGCCTGTTGTCCGGATCTCTGTCAGTCTCTATGGGGGTGCCACAGGGTTCAACTCTCGGGCCGATTCTCTTCTCTGTATACATCAATGATGTCGCTCTTGCTGCTGGTGGTTCTCTGATCCACCTCTATGCAGACGATACCATTCTGTATATCTCTGGGCCTTCTTTGGACACTGTTAACCTCCAGACAAGCTTCAATGCCATACAACTCTCCTTCCGTGGCCTCCAACTGCTCTTAAATGCAAGTAAAACTAAATGCATGCTCTTCAACCGATCTCTGCCCGCACCTGCCTGCCCGCCTGTCCAGCATCACTACTCTGGACGGTTCTGACTTAGAATATGTGGACAACTACAAATACCTAGGTGTCTGGTTAGACTGTAAGCTCTCCTTCCAGACTCACTGTGGTAAACCATGGGGTGTTGGGTTGATCGTGCAGAGATTGACACAGACACAGGGCTAGGTTTGCATCCCTCCTGGATAGGGTGTCCGCATTGCCGTGCTGGGCCCACGACCTGTGGATGACAGAGAAAGATAATCGCTTTAAGGACAGGAACCAGCGGGGGACACGGTCCAGTGTTGAATTCTTCCTCCTCTCATTTCTGCAACTCTTCTGGAGTCATCTCAGACTTGGATTTATTCAGAAAACTGCACACTTTTGTGTGAGCCACTGTGGGTGGGCCAGGGTCACCATGCTGCCGAAGTACAGCAGAGCGCTGGTGTCGATGGCATCGATTCGTACAGGAACCATCGGAGGGGCCGTCTCAGTGTGCGCCCAACAGGAGGTGACGTAACTCGCCATCCGGGTTACCCCAGAGCTGGGTGATGCGAAGGGCATGGCCTCCTCTCGGCCGGGACAGCTCCATGCGAGGTGCCCCGGCTCACAGCACTCATAGCAGCATCTCTGATCTGGGTCCAGCAGCCACCGACGTCGTCGGTTTGGGTCACCCTCCCGCTTCACAGCCTCGGCTGGTTCCGTCCGGGCTCCCTCCAGCCCCTCACCTCTCTAGGTGTTGTTCGTCCTGCTCGCCGCTCTCCGCTCTGGCCCCTCTCAGCAGGTCCTGGATGTTCTGGTGAATTTCCATTGTGGTCAGCAATTCCTCTAGGCTCTGGGGCTTCTGCATGCTCATCATCTTCTTCATCTCGTATGGCAGGGCCCGAAGGTATTTATCCATGACGAGCTTGTTCGAGCATACCTCCGTAAGTAGCCAGCCCTTGGTCAGGCGCACCAGGACGCTCATCTGAGGGAAAGGGTGGTGTCAAAGGTCCAGTCATGTATCTCCCATTTGAGTCCCTCATAATTTGCTGCCTGGTCAGTGTTCAAATCAAAGTAGGCTTTATGGGCCTTCCCAGAGAGGTAGGGTACCAACAGGCTGACTCACTTGGGCTTGGGCCATCCTTCCCTCTGTGACGTCCTCTCGAAGGTGCGACAATACGTCATCATCCTCCCTTAACTGAACAAGGAACTGATTCGGGCCAGGCTCCTGAGCCCTCCCAACCTTCAACTGGGCTCCCTCCGCTACCAGTCTGCGGCTTTGTTGATGCTGCTCCTCCCGTGCTTGCTCCTGGAGAGCCTGTTGCTTCTGCTGGCTGAGGATGAACTGAGCCACCAGCTCCTCCATGGTAATCTCCGTACGCTCGACCCCACGGCACCCAAAGCTACTGAGATGCCCGCATTCTCCATCATATGTGGTAAACCGTGGGGTGTTGGGTTTAGCGTGCACAAATTGATACAGAGACAGGGAGGCTTTAGTCCTTAAAACAACTTTACTAAGACAGAAAATAAACATAACAAAGTAAATCACTTAGGTTTGGCTCAGTCCTCCTTATCTACTTTCACTTGGTGTCTGTCTCTCCCCGTTCTCTCTCACGGTGTGCCACCGTGCTCCTTTTATCTGGCCTCCACGGCTGGTTGGCACTTTCCTCTAATTACCTCAATCAATCAATCAAGTTTATTTTATATAGCCCTTCGTACATCAGCTAATATCTCGAAGTGCTGTACAGAAACCCAGCCTAAAACCCCAAACAGCAAGCAATGCAGGTGTAGAAGCACGGTGGCTAGGAAAAACTCCCTAGAAAGGCCAAAACCTAGGAAGAAACCTAGGGAGGAACCAGGCTATGAGGAGTGGCCAGTCCTCTTCTGGCTGTGCCGGGTGGAGATTATAACAGAACATGGCCAAGATGTTCAAAATGTTCATAAATGACAAGCATGGTCAAATAATAAATAAATATCAGTTGGCTTATCATAGCCGATAATTAAGAGTTGAAAACAGCAGGTCTGGGACAGGTAGGGGTTCCATAACCGCGGGCAGAACAGTTGAAACTGGGACAGCAGCAAGGCCAGGTGGACTGGGGACAGCAAGGAGTCATCATGCCCGGTAGTCCGGACGTATGGTCCTAGGGCTCAGTTCCTCCGAGAGAGAGAAAGAAAGAGAGAAGGAGAGAATTAGAGAGAGCCAAGATGTTCAAAATGTTCATAAATGACAAGCATGGTCAAATAATAATCATAATCATAATCATAATAATCATAATCATAATAATAACCTCCACTTAGAGCTGTCCGTGTCGGGGTGCCCAGCTCCCGTATTCCCAGCAGAGGGAGCCACCATCACCTCACGTACCTCCCCTCTATTACCATCCCCCGGGGATACCACATCACATTAAGCATCTCCAATCCAAAATTAAATCTAGAATCAGCTTCCTATTTCGCAACAAAGCATCCTTCACTCATGCTGCCAAGCACCCTCATAAAACTGACTATCCTACTGATCCTCGACTTCAGCGATGTCATTTACAAAATAGCCTCCAACACTCTACTCAACAAATTGGATGCAGTCTATCACAGTGCCATCCGTTTTGTCAACAAAGCTCCATATACTACCCACCACTGCGACCTCTACGCTCTCGTTGGCTGACCCTCGCTTCATACTCATCGCCAAACCCACTGGCTCCAGGTCATCTACAAGTCTCTGCTAGGTAAAGCCCCGCCTTGTCTCAGCTCACTGGTCATCATAGCAGCACCCACCCGTAGCATGCACTCCAGCAGGTATATTTCACAAAGCCAATTCTTCCTTTGACCACCTTTCCTTACAATTCTATGCTGCCAATGACTGGAACGAACTGCAAAAATCACTGAAGCTGGAGACTCATATCTCCTTCACTAGCTTTAAGCACCAGCTGTCAGAGCAGCTCACAGATTACTGCACCTGTACATAGCCCATCTGTAAAAAGCCTCATCTCCATCCTGTATTTATTTATTTATCTTTGCACCCCAGTATCTCTACTTGCACATTCATCTTCTGCACATCTACCATCCCAGTGTTTAATTGCTATATTGTAATTACTTCGCCACCATGGCCTATTTATTGCCTTACCTCCCTTATCCTACCTGATTTGCACACACTGTATATAGACTTTTTCTACTGTATTATTGACTGTATGTTTGTTTATTCCATGTGTAACTCTGTGTTGTTGTATGTGTCAGGTCGCAGTTGTAAATGAGAACTTGTTCTCAACTAGCCTGTCTGGTAAATAAAGGTGAAATAATAAATGAATAAATGAATGAATAATTATAAAACAAGACCTTAACCCAACAGTGCAGTTCAAGAAGAGCGAAGAAAACATTTACCAACTAGACAAAAATAAAAAGTAACAATAAAAAGTAACACAATAAGAATGACAATAACGAGGGTATATACAGGGGGCACCGATACCGAGTCAGTGTGCTGGGGTGCAGGTTAGTTGAGGTAATTTGTACATGTAGGTGGGGGTCAAGTGACTATGCATAGATAATAAACAGCAAGTAGCAGCGTACAAAAGGGAGGGGGGGGGTCAATGTAAATTGTCCGGTGGCAATTGTATTAATTGTTCAGCAGCCTTATGGCTTGGAGGTAGAAGCTGTTGAGGAGCCTTTTGGTCCTAGACTTGGCGCTCCAGTACCGCTTGTCGTGCGGTAGCAGAGAAAACAGTCGATAACTTGGGTGACTGGAGTCTCTGACTATTCTTTTGATTTTCCTCTGACACCGCCTATGGTATAAGTCCTGGATGGCAGGAAGCTTGGCCCCAGTGATGGACTGGGCCGTACTACCCTCTGTCGCACCTTACGGTCAGATGCCGAGCAGTTGCCATACCAGGCTGTGATGCAACCAGTCAGGAAGCGCTCTCTCGCTGTAGAATCTTTTGAGGATCTGGGGACCCATGCCAAATCTTTTCAGTCTCCTGAGGGGGAAAAGGTTTTGTTGTGTCCTCTTCACTACTGTCTTGGTATGTTTGGACCATGATAGTTCGTTGGTGATGTGGACACCAAGGAACTTGAAAGTCTCGACCCGCTCCATTACAGCCCCATTGATGCAAATGTGGGCCTGTTCGGCCCGCCTTTTCCTTTAGTCCACGATCAGCTCCTTTGTCTTTCTCACATTGAGGGAGAGGTTGTTGTCCTGGCACCATACTGCCAGTTCTCTGACCTCCCTATAGGCCATCTCATCGCTGTTGTTGATCAGGCCTACCACTGTTGTGTCGTCAGCAAACTTTAAGGATGGTGTTGGGGTCGTGTTTGGCCACACAGTTGTGGGTGAACAGGGAATACAGGAGGAAACTAAGTACACAGCCCTGAGGGGCCCCAGTGTTAACCTCTCTGGGGTAGGTGGGACGCAATCATCCCACCTGGCCAATAGCCAGGGAAAATACAGAGCGCCATGTTCAAATAAAATTATATAAAAATCTAACTTTCATTAATTAAATCACACATGTAAGATACCAAATTATAGCTACACTCGTTGTGAATCTAGCCAACATGTCAGATTTCAAAAATGCTTTTCAGTGAAAGCATAAGATGCTATTATCTGATGATATGTAATGACGGTCCTCCTCCTCTTCATCCGAAGAGGAGGAGCAGGGATTGAACCAAGGTGCAGCGCGTTGAAATGACATGATGAATTTATTTAACAAGACAAAACGAACTATACTTGAAAATGATACAAAATAACAAAACGAAAGTAGACAGACCTGAACTACGAACTTACATACAACGTGAAGAACGAAATGAACAGGAACAGACTACATGAAATGAACAAACCGTATACAGTCCCGTATGGTGCAAACATAGACACAGACACAGGAGACAACCACCCACAAACAAACAGTGTGAATGCCCTACCTAAATATGACTCTTGATTAGAGGAAAATGCAAACCACCTGCCTCTAATCAAGAGCCATACCAGGCAAACCAAAACCAACATAGAAACGAATAACATAGACTGCCCACCCAAAACACATGCCCTGACCATAAACACATAAAAACAACATAAAACAGGTCAGGACTGTTACAGTACCCCCCCCTCAAGATGCGCACGCCGGGCGCACAAGCACAAAGTCCAGGGGAGGGTCCGGGTGGGCAGTTGACCACGGTGGTGGTTCCGGCTCAGGACGCTGTCCCAATCCCACCATAATAAATCCCCGCTTCTGTGTCTTCCTCAAGGTGGCGACCCTCGCCACCGACCTTGGACTGGGAACCCTAGACATGGGTCCCGCTGGATTTAGGGGCCGCCCCGGACTGAGGGACGGCAGCTCCGGACTGAGGGACAACACCGGGACAAGGGGCAACACTGGGACAAGGGGCAGGTCCCGGCTGGCTGGCTCTGGCGGATCCTGGCTGGACGGCTCTGAAGGCTGATCCGGTCTGACGGAAGGCTCTGGCTGATCCGGTCTGGCGGAAGGCTCTGGCTGATCCGGTCTGGCGGAAGGCTCTGGCTGATCCGGTCTGGCGGAAGGCTCTGGCTGATCCGGTCTGGCGGAAGGCTCTGGCTGATCCGGTCTGGCGGAAGGCTCTGGCGGCTCCTGTCTGGCTGACGGCTCTGTAGGCTCTTGGCAGACGGGCGGCTTTGCAGGCTCATGGCAGACGGGCAGCTTTGCAGGCTCATGGCAGACGGGCAGCTTTGCAGGCTCATGGCAGACGGGCAGTTCAGGCGCCGCTGGGCAGACGGGCAGTTCAGGCGCCGCTGGGCAGACGGGCAGTTCAGGCGACGCTGGGCAGACGGGCAGCTCAGGCACCGCTGGGCAGACGGGCACACCTGTAGGGAGGAGACGGAGAGACAGCCTGGTGCGTGGGGCTGCCACAGGACCCACCAGGCTGGAGAGACCTACAGGAGGCTTGATGTTAAAAGGCACCTGAAGGACCGGGCTGTGGGGGAGTACTGGAGCTCTGGTGCGCAGCCTTGGCACCACTCCCCCAGGCTGGCATACTACTCCAGCCCGTACCCTCCAGAGTGCAGGCACAGGTTGAACCGGGCTGTGGATGAGCACTGGAGATCTAGTGCCTACTACGCGCACTTCTCCCTTAGGCTCCACTCCCACATTAGCCCGGTACGAGCGGAGCGTAGGCATAGGACGCACTGCACCCTCCCAGCGCCCCGGAGACACAGCACGCAGAGCCGGCGCAGGATACCCTGGACCGAAACTGCGTACAGGAGACCAGACGCGCTGAGCAGGCACAATACGCCCCGGCTGGATGCCCACACTCACTTGACACTTTCGGGGGGCTGCCCTATAGCGCACCAGGCTATGGGCACGCACTGGCGACACCGTGCGCTTAACCGCATAACACGGTGCCTGACCAGTGACGCGTTGCTTATAATAAGCACGAGGAGTGCGCTCAGGTCTGCTACCTGGCTTAGCCACACTCCTCTCTAGCCCCCCCCCAAAAAAATTCTGGGGTTGCCTCTCGTACCTGTCCCGCTGCCGTGCTGCCTCCTCATATCGCCGCCGCTCAGCTTTCGCTTCCTCCAGCTCAGCTTTGGGGCGGCGATACTCCCCAGCCTGTGCCCAGGGTCCTTCTCCGTTCAACTCTTCCTCCCAAGTCCACAAGTCCTGGGATTTCTGCGGTTGCTGTCCTCTTCCCCGCTGCTTGGTTCTGGTAATTTGGTGGGTGGTTCTGTAATGACGGTCCTCCTCCTCTTCATCCGAAGAGGAGGAGCAGGGATTGAACCAAGGTGCAGCGCGTTGAAATGACATGATGAATTTATTTAACAAGACAAAACGAACTATACTTGAAAATGATACAAAATAACAAAACGAAAGTAGACAGACCTGAACTACGAACTTACATACAACGTGAAGAACGAAATGAACAGGAACAGACTACATGAAATGAACAAACCGTATACAGTCCCGTATGGTGCAAACATAGACACAGACACAGGAGACAACCACCCACAAACAAACAGTGTGAATGCCCTACCTAAATATGACTCTTGATTAGAGGAAAATGCAAACCACCTGCCTCTAATCAAGAGCCATACCAGGCAAACCAAAACCAACATAGAAACGAATAACATAGACTGCCCACCCAAAACACATGCCCTGACCATAAACACATAAAAACAACATAAAACAGGTCAGGACTGTTACATGATAGCACAACAGTAAACCAAGAGAGTAGCATATTTCAACAGTGCAGGCACGACACAAAACGCAGAAATAAAAATATAATTCATGCCTTACCTTTGACGAAATTATTTTGTTGGCACTCCAATATGTCCCATAAACATCACAAATGGTCCTTTTGTTCGATTAATTCCGTCGATATATATCCAAAATGTCAATTTATTTGGCGCGTTTCATCCAGAAAAACACAGCTTCCAACTTGCGCAACGTCACTTCAAAATATATCAAAAGTTACATGTAAACTTTACCAAAACATTTCAAACTACTTTTGTAATACAACGTTAGGTATTTTTAAACATTAATAATCGATCATTTTGAAGACGGGATGATCTGTGTTCAATACAAAAATAAAACAAACTGATGCAACATTTTTGGTAATGTGCCTCTCTCAAACAATTTACTTCAAGTGACCCTCCTTTACGATGGCCGTACTTCTTCATTACACAAAGGAATAACCTCAACCAATTTCCAAAGACTGGTAACATCCAGTGGAAGTGGTAGGAACTGCAAACAAGTCCCTTAGAATCTGGTGTCCCAATGAAAACTCATTGAAAAGACAGTGACCTAAAAAAATAACAATTCTGAATGGTTTGTCCTCGGGGTTTTGCCTGGTACATAAGTTATGTTATGCTCAGAGACATGATTCAAACAGTTTTAGAAACTTCAGAGTGTTTTCTATCCAAATCTACTAATAATATGCATATCTTATATTCTGGGAATGAGTAGAAGGAAGTTGAAATTGGGCATGCTATTTATCCAAAAGTGAAAATGCTGCTTCCTACCCCGAAGAAGTTAAGCATCAGCGTGGCAGACGTGTTGTTGAGTTTTCTTACCACCTGGGGGCGGCCCGTCAGGAAGTCCAGGTTCCAGTTGCAGAGGGATGTGTTTAGTCCCAGAGTGCTTAGTTTAGTGATGAGCTTAGTGGGCACTATGGTATTGAACGCTGAGCTGTAGTCAATGAACAGCATTCTCACATAGGTGTTCCTTATGTCCAGGTGAGAAAGGGCAGTGTGGAGTGCGATTGAGATTGTGTCATTGTGTGGATCTGTTAGGGCGGTATGCGAATTGGACTGTGACTAGGGTGTCCGGGAGGATGCTGTTAACTTCTTTCAGCTAGGGGGCAGAATTTTTATGTGTGGAAAAATAACGTTCTCAAGGTAAACAGACTATTTCTCAGGTCCAGATGCTAGAATATGCATATGATTGACAGGTTAGGATAGAAAACACTCTAAAGTTTCCAAAACTGTCAAAATATTTTCTGTGAGTACAACAGAACTAATTTTGCAGGCAAAAACCTGAGGAAATCCAACCTGGAAGTGCCTTTTATTTGGAAAAATCCCTGTTCCGTTGCCTGCCCCTTCTCCATTTAAATGGGTATCAACCAGATTCCTTTTCCAATGGCTTCATCAGGCCGTGACCAGGCTTTAGACATAGTTTCAAGCTTTTATTTAGAAAAATTTGCGAGATTTTTCAAAACGCGGCAGGTGTCCTTTGATTAGTTCCTGCGCGCGAGAGATGTAGCTCGACATTTTCTTCTCTGTAGTATTGAATAGGTTACCGTCCGGTTGAAATATGATCAATTATGTATGTTAAAAACAACCTGAGGATTGATCATAAAAAACATTTGACATGTTTCTACGAACATTACGGATACTTTTTGGAATTTTCGTCTGCCTTTCAGGACCGGAACGAGCCTGTGGTTTTCTGAACATAACGCACAAACCAAATGGCAGTTTTTGGATATAAAACTAAACTTTATCGAACAAAAATAAAATGTATTGTGTAACTGGGAGTCTCGTGAGTGCAAACATCCGAAGATTATCAAAGGCAAGCGATTAATTTTATTGCTTTTCTGACTTTCGTGACCAAGCTAATTTGCGGCTAGCTGTTCTTACTGTTTTGTCTAGTGATTGATAAACTCACAAACGCTTGGATTGCTTTCGCTGTAAAGCATATTTTCAAAATCTGACACGATAGGTGGATTAACAACAAGCTAAGCTGTGTTTTGGTATATTTCACTTGTGATTTCATGATTATAAATATTTAGGGTATTACTTTTGAATTTGGCGCTCTTCCAAATGGATCCGTGTGGAAAGAAGTTAATGTGAGCCATGACCAGCCTTTCAAAGCACTTCATGGCTACCGACGTGAGTGCCACTGGGCGTTAATCATTTAAGCAGGTTACCTTCGCTTCCTTGGGCACAGGGACTATGGTGGTCTGCTTGAAACATGTCGTTTTATAGACTTTGAAAATGTCAGTGACGACACTTCACAGTTGGTCTGCGCATGCTTAGAGTACATATCCTGGTAATCCGTCTGGCCCAGCGACTTTGTGAAAATTTACCTGTTTAACTTTTCTTTGGGATCGGTGTCCCTTCCACTGAACGGTTGAGCTAACGTAAGCTAACGCGATTAGCCTGAGGTTGTAAGTAACAAGAACATCTCCCAGGACATAGACATATCTGATAATAGCAGAAAGCTTAAATTCTTGTTAATCTTACTGCATTTTCCAATTTATAGTAGCTATTACAGTGAAAGAATACCATGCTATTGTTTGAGGAGAGTGCACAATTTTGAACATGAAAAGTTATTAATAAACAAATGAGGCACAATTTGGGCAGTCTTGATGCAACAGTTTTAACAGAAATGCAATGGTTCATTGGATCAGTCTAAAACGTTGCGCATACACTGACGCCATCTAGTGGCCAACATGTAAATTGCAACTGGGCTGGAATAATACACTATGGCCTGTCTCTTGCATTTCAAAGATGATAGTACAAAAAATACGAAATAACGGTTGGTTTTTTCTTTGTGCTATCTTTTACCAGATCTATTGTGTTATATTCTACTACATTCCTTTCACATTTCCATAAACGTCAAAGTGTTTCCTTTCAAATGGTACCAAGAATATGCATATCCTTGCTTCAGGGCCTGAGCTACAGGCAGTTAGATTTGGGAATGTCATTTTAGGCAAAAATTGGAAAAAAGGGGCTAATCCTTTTTGTTCACATCGGCTACCGAGAGCGTTATAACACAGTCATCCAGAACAGCTGGTGCTCTCGTGCATGCTTCAGTGTTGCTTGCCTCGAAGCGAGCATAAAAGTGATTGAGCTCATCTGGTAGGCTCGCGTCTGGGTTTCCCTTTGTAATCCGTGATAATTTTCAAGCCCTGCCACATCCGACGAACTCTTTTCAGCAGTAGGCATTTGCTTTCCAAACTTTACATTTTCCCCACGATTGTATTTTGAAATCTGCAAAAGGCCAAACGACATCCGCAACCAGCCATAGAAATATAATCCATAGATGGCAGTTCCCATTGAAGTCAGGACTGGCATCCATTGCTAGTGTTCCCATGTGTTTAACAGTCAAGGTTATACTGTGTGTCTTTGAAAACAAGGCAACAAGCTCTCGCCGATATTTGGCCCACTTTCTAACCAAACTGCGGCCTTCCCGACAAGGCAAAACTTGAGTAAACAAGGGATACAAAGAACTGTTCCAGTCAAAAGTTTGGACACACCTACTCATTCACGGTTTTTATTTTATTTGACTATTTTCTACATTGTAGAACAACAGAGCAGAGAACATCTGTTCACCTACTCTGCGTCTCACGAAAACATGGCAGTTGGAACAAAAATCTCACATTTTAACAAAAAGGACAGATTTCCACCGGTCTAATGTTCATTGCTAATGTTTCTTGGCCCAAGCAAGCTTCTTCTATATATTGGTGTCCTTTAATAGAGGTTTCTTTGCAGCAATTCGACCATGAAGGCCTGATTCATGTAGTCTCCTCTGAACAGTTGTTCTTGAGTGTGTCTGTTACTTGAACTCAGTGAAGCATTTATTTGGGCTGCAATTTCTGAGGCTGGTAACACTAATTAATTCATCCTATGGGTCTTCCTTTCCTGTGGCGGTCCTCATGAGAGCCAGTTTCATCATAGCGCTTGATGGTTTTTGCGACTGCACTTCAAGAAACTTAAAAGGTTCTTGAAATTTTCCGGATTGACTGACCTTAAAGTATTAAAGTATATGCCAAAGTTAATTGAAACTGTTCTGGCAATTCATGGTTGCCCAACACCCTTTTAAGACACTTTATGTTCCTTCATTTAGTCAGATACCTGTATGTGCTTGTGATAAAACGTAATCACAATATTGAGAGTGAGCTCCTGTGGTTGAATAACATTTTTTTTTAATAAAAAATATGTATTTACATGTTTGTTTTTTTGCCCAGCCCCTGACTCACACAATTGACCAGTCACATTTATTTACTATGCTTATTTATTTGTATTAATCAGTTACCCAATCAAGACAGGGCCCCCCAGTTAACCACATGGGCCCCCTACCACCTGTCCTCCCCCCATCTGATGATTAGCAGAGTGGCAGCAGGCAGCAGCAGGCTGTCTACACTCATTGAGAGCGGGCTCCAGAGTCTTCCTGTGGTTGGCGATTGCAGTGAAAAATATACAATATATACTACATATATAATATATACAGTATATATTTCCTGCCCAGGGGCTTTATTCCCAGTAAGCCCCTGCATTAATCCTGCCCTGGCTGCTTCTACAAGGAATGTAAAATCATGGCTTGCTAGAGTAACACACTTACACAAGTAACGCTCTGAGTTGGTTTGTTAGGCAACAGCTGTATTCAAGTTCACTGACTCATGGACAAATAGGGATATATTTTGATCAATAGCACAGACACTGTAGCCATCAATTCTTGAAGTCTTCTCGTGCACTCCTGGACTGTAGCATCCTCTTTTGCCTACCCCAAACCCCTCACACTCCATCCTTTCTGACTGAGCGTCAGTGACGCTATCTGAATGGGCATATAAAAAGAGCACCGGATAATAATCTAAAATAAATACCCCACCCAGAGCAAAACAGAGAGCAGGCAGGGTCTACTACTTTATTAAAGTCACAGAGCCCTCCAAGGTGCCGGATATTCAGATATCACAGGGCAAGACTCTTGACCAGATTGATGTCTTGATTTAGGCGTTAGAGCTGTGATGGGAGGATATAAATGGCAGAGTGTGCTTCTCTGTCTCGCTTTCATCTGTCAGTGTGGAAACTGACTCTGTGTGTGTGTGTGTGTGTGTGTGTGTGTGTGTGTGTGTGTGTGTGTGTGTGTGTGTGTGTGTGTGTGTGTGTGTGTGTGTGTGTGTGTACTTGTTCGTGAAACAAGCAGCTGCCACCGAGCCTGCATACCAGGCACCTGAGGCACACAGTTAGTATGACAATGAGGTAAACGGCTGTGAACAGGCACTGGTGACTTGTAGTATATGTAACACTAAGGTAACGATTATATCAGTTTGTGGAGAGGCTAATGAAACATTAAAACATAATTCTTTCCCCCATTATTTTTCCATCTAAAAAACTTTGCCCAGGGCATACAGTACCATCACTCTCCCAGCCCGATGAGAAACTGATCCAAGCCTTCATCTTCTCTCGGATCGACTACGGCAACGCTGTTTGGGGGCCTCCAAGCCAAATCACTGCAGAGATTTCAACCAATCCAGAATAGTGCTCCCAGGGTCCTGACTAGGACCAAGAAGTCAGACCACATCACCCCAACTCCACTGGCTACTGGTCAACTACACAACTTTAAAATCCTCCTGCTCGTGTTTAAAGCCTTAAAGGGATTAAACCCCACCTACATCAGAGACCTCATTTCAATCAGTGAGCAACCTCGCACTCTCCGCTTCAGCCACTACTGCTACTACTGCTTCAAGTCCCCAAGACATGTCTCTGAACTATGGAGGAACGAGCTTTCTGCTCCCTTGTCCCTCGCCTATGAAATTTGCTCCCTGACCATCTGAGAGCAGCTCTATCACTCAGAAATTTTCAAACAGGCCTTAAAAACCACTTCTTCAGACTATTTTATTCCTTAAAGACATTTTTAACACCTAGCCCACTATTGCTATTTTACCTGCCTTGATTGTAGATGTATGTTGTTTTTCTTAGTAGAGCTTTGAGACAACTCTGTAATGAAAATTGCGAAACAAATTACATGTATTATTATTAGTAGTAGTAGTAGTGAGTTGGGATGGTCTGAATTGGAATACCGGCTGAAGCTAAAATTCAGGCTAAAAACAAATGAACGAATTCCATGGGTTTTTACAAACATTCCATTCATTGTTCACTTCACAGGGCTTTCTTTAAAGCTGCGGTATTCAACTCTTGCCCTACAAGGTCCAGAGCCTGCTGGTTTCCTATTCCTGATAATTAATTGCACCCACCTGGTGTCCCAGGTCTAAATCAGTTCCTGATTAGAGGGGAACAATAAAAAACACAGTGGAACTGGTTTTGAGGTCCAGAGTTGAGTTTGAGGCCTGTGAAGCTTGTATTACAATTCAAAATAAATAACCACCTCTCAAGGTGAGAAAACTATTACGATTGGGTTAACATTTTGGAAAACTATCCCTTTAAGTGATTTTAGCTCATACTGAAGCAAAGGCAATGGCATCGTGCATTAGTACACGAATTGGAACTATGTCACCAAATACTCTATGAGCTTCAGGGACTGTGTCCTCCTCAAGCTAAATTACATTGGTTCACCAAAAAACATATTTGTCCTTAAATAATTTTGCCTAAGTCCAATGGTAATGCTTTCTTGCAAGATGTTCTTTGTTGCTAGTGGCTTGGGACAGTATGCCTGTAATCGTGTTGATATTGAATATGAGCATGCCTCTCAGATGACAGTCATTCAAGCCTGAAATTATACATTTTTAAAGGTTGTCATTGTTGGGATTTTCAACTATTTAAAATACTCCCATTGCTATCTGCCAGATGTTCATACATATACATGTGAGTTTTGGGACAGGACTTAATCCCTATTTAAAGCAAGCTCTCGGTATAGCACACGTTAGACTAGACGGTCAGGTCACATTGGCTACACTGCGTCTCTCACTGTTGCCGCAGGTCATTTTGATGTGTGTTATGGTCAAAGTCGAGTGTGTCCAATGTACAATAATAGTTTACTAATGTCACAGCGTAAGGCCAAATAATTGGGTATCCAATTTAATTAAGATCTCTTTCTTTTTTTGTTTTGAGCAATGGGTAATGCATGCACTCATTATGGGACTGAATTTTAACTTGATATTATGTGCATGCTGAACTTTGATGTTTGCGTAAATCATGTATTGATGTCAATGGAAGATTTGGGTGGAAACTTGAGTTAGGGGTGTCAATCTCAAGTTAGGATACAGATCACCTTACAGCATATTTCAATTAATGTCTTATAGTAACTTTTTTACTTCCTTGTTATAATATTGACTCACTCACACTTTCCCTACAACTGTGGGAAATAGTGTATGGCACAGCTCTTGATAATGCACTACTCCTGACCACTCCTGTTAATTACTACTCCTGACCACCAGAGAGTGGTGTTTCACATGGAGAAAGATCACTTTTGCACACACTGCCATGCCACCACACCACTGTTGACTAAGGACATGCCAGGTTGGTGCTACCGAAGCACCAGCCTGGCATGTCCTTCGCAGACACATCCCTTTTGACAGATTGCACTGACACCATCCAGACTTGATGGATGTTCAAATGTTCATCTTCAGTCAGGTCCTATTATGTATGTATTTATGACCTTGTCTGGACAGAAGGAATGTGGAGAAAGTCAGATGATTAAAGAGAAGGGGATGTAGGGAGGTACAGAGAGGGAGGAAAAGTAGACTGGGTGCAATAAACTATTGGTGATCGTTGTAATACAACACTGGTGCACATTTTAATTCTTCATACTGACTAGTATGATTTGATGTTTACGGAGCAATAATGGCTTTTGCCTAAGTTATTGTCTTCATAAATAGAATTGTGTGTAGGTGTCTCACGGTGGTCACCTTGGAAACAAGATGCTTGTGGTTGGTCAAAGTAGTATCATAATGAAAGGTATATGAAATTAATCATTTTGATTCTCTGTAAACTGTCAGATTTCTTTGTAAGCTGTCAGATAACTAAGTATAATTTCTGCAGCTTGTCATACTGTGTATGCTAATTCATTTGCTTTTAAAGGTCCAATGCAGCCATTTATCTGTTATTTGTTTTACCTTTTATTTAAACAGGGAGTCTCATTGAGATAGAAAACTATTTTATAAGAGCCCTGTACATTACAATAAAAACAGAATAATAAAACGCATATACAGTACCAGTCAAATCTTTGGACACCTACTCATTCAAGGTTTTGTATTTATTTTACTGTTTTCTACATTGCAGAATAATAGTGAAGACATCAAAACTATGAAATATCACATGAAATCATGTAGTGACCAAAAGAGTTAAACAAATCCAAATTATATTTTAGATTCTTCAAAGTAGCCATCCTTTGCATTGCCAGCTTTGCACACTCTTAGCATTCTCTGAATCCGCTTCACCTGGAATGCTTTTTTCAGTCTTGAAGGAGTTCCCACATGCTGAGCACTTGTTGGCTGCTTTTCCTTCACTCTGCACTCCAACTCATCCCAAACCATCTCAATGAGGTTGAGGTCGGGTGATTGTGGATGCCAGGTCATCTGATGCAGCCCTCGATCACTCTCCTTATTGGTCAAATAGCCCTTACACAGCCTGGAGGTGTGTTGGGTTATTGTCCTGTTAAAAAACAAATAATAGTCCCACTAAGCGCAAACCAGATGGGATGGTGTATCACTACAGAAGGCTGTGGTAGCCATGCTGGTTAAGTGTGCCTTGAATAAAGCACTGACAGTGTCACCCGCAATGCACCATCACACCTCCTCCATGCTTCATGGTGGGAACCACACATGCGGAGATCATCTGTTCACCTACTTTGCGTCTCACAAAGACACAGCTGTTGGAACCAAAAATCTCAAATTTGGACTCATCAGACCAAAGGACAGATTACCACCGTTTTAATTTCCATTGCTTGTGTTTCTTGGCCCAAGCAAGTCTCTCCTTCTTATTGGTGTCCTTTAGTAGTGGTTTCTTTGCAGCAATTTGACCATGAAGGCCTGATTCACACAGTCTCCATTGAACAGTTGATGTTGAGATGTCTGTTACTTATCCTCTGCAGCAAGACTCTGGGTCTTCCTTTCCTGAGACAGTTTCATCATAGAGCTTGGTTTTTGCCATAATATGGACTTGGTCTGTCACCAACTAGGGCTATCTTCTGTATACCACCCCTACCTTGTCACAACACAACTGATTGGCTCAAACGTATTAAGAAGGAAATAAATTCCTCAAATTAACTTTTAACAAGGCAAACCTGTTAATTGAAATGCATTCCAGGTGACTAACTCATGAAGCTGATTGAGAGAATGCCAAGAGTGTGCAAAGCTGTCATCAAGGCAAAGGGTGGCTACTTTAAAGAATCTGAATTCTTTAAACTTTTTTTGTTACTACATGATTCCATATGTGTTATTTCATAGTTTTGAGGTCTTCACTATTGTTCTACAATGTAAAAAATAAACTGTTGACTGGTACTGTATGTGTATAAAACAATATAATTTAGCACGCAATAACAAAAAACATATTTAATAATAACAATCACATTGACTTGACAAAGGCGTTCGACAGTGTTGATCATTTTGTTTTGCTGACGTTATCAAGAATTAGTCTTGGGATATATAGCCTGTTTATGGTTTCAGAATTATCTTAGCAAAAGAACTCAGGCCATCTTGACAGAAGGGTTTAATTCTGAATTTCTTCACATTCAATAAGGTGTTCCCCAGGGTTTGATTTTGGGTCCATTACTGTTCACCTTGTATATTAATGACATAGGAAACAGTGTTAATACTTGTAACATTCATCTCTATGCAGATAACAGTTTAGTATTCCTGTGCCACCTTGGTGCAGCAGGCCATTCATGAACATCAGCATGACTGATTCAATTCAAAAATCACTTACATGAGTTTTAATACAAGTATAAACAAGGCAGCACAACTCTTTTAGGCATCCTAGGCATTAACAACTAGCTTGGTTGCTGTGGTAGTACTATGCCCAGGCCTAAACCCTGATTGGTTTATATTAAAAATACAATTTTCAGAGAAAAGGGAATAAAGTTTCACCTTAACCAAGGATTTGAGTATTTTACCTAAACAAGGTAATCTTGAAATTGGGCAATAGATACGATTTTTTGTATCCCAACCTTTATGGAGTGGTAGCACATATGTTGATTTCCATGCTTTGGAATACTTCCTGATAACAATGTTAAATAAGAAATGTGGGTTACTGAGCCAGCAATAAAGGGAGCTGCACACTTAAGCAGACCAGGATAAAAGGTTGCGAACTTTATCGGTCAATTAACTAATTTACTTCATTGGATGGTCACCATGGAAGTCCAAAACTCCATCCCACCAAAACGGGCCGAAATTTCAGGTGGTCTTTTCTAAAATGGCATTATCATAATTTTCACAGTAGGATTTCAACCTGATAGTGTGGAAAGATACACTGAGTGTACAGAATATTATGAACAGCTGCTCTTTCCATGACATGGACTGACCAGGTTAATCCAGATGAAAGCTATAATCCCTTATTGATGTTACTTGTTAAATCCACTTCAAATCAGGTTGAATGAAGGAAAGGAGACAAATTAAAAATATATTTTTAAGCCTTGAGACAATTGGGACCTAGATTCTGTATGTGTGCCATTCAGAGGGTGAATGGTCAAGACAAAATATTTAAGTGCCTTTGAACAGGTTGTGGTAGTAGGTAATCTAAAAGAGAGGAATTCAAGTTTTTGACTGCACTGGGCCTTTAGGGGGAATGTAGGACTTTATTCAGTATAATACATCTCAACCATGCATTATGAATCATCAGTCACTTTCAAATCAATTGAGAACTATAGATTTATAAAAATGGATTATTCAGTGCATTATGATAGGCAGAGAAGTTTAAAGCTGTGATTTACTTAACAGTAAATGAAGGCTGCTTTTTTTACATTTTATTCAATAAACAAAGATCCTGTAGTAAATAACTGAACCAAGGCAAGTGTAGCAGAGGTAGTTCACAGAGCCTCACAAGTGACCTTGCCCTCGACAGAAAGACACATTCTCTTTGAGCTAAATCTTAGGCTTTAGCTCAGATGTCTAACATGGTCTTGAGTTGTACTATTGACCTGGACTCAATCCCTGATCGGCCACACAATGTTCCATTAATCTATTCACGTGGAAAAATTAAGTGTTAGCTCGGTTTACTCCAAATTAGGTAATATTCACCCCTGGATAGTCTAATTATCGGACTCCCCAGTCTAATTATACTGTTTCTGGCCAGCTAAATGAATCACTGACTAAGCTACGAATGGAATTTTTCCCCTCCACTTATGCGTAATGAATATAGCACTCCCTACGTGCAGGCCTTCAAACAGACGTGTCATAATATCGCCAGCATCAACATAACCTGCATGAAAAACCGGAGATGGAGGATTCACATTCATAGTGGAGTTTTTCCCCATAATGTGAAAATGTAAAGTGCTTTGAGCACCTGCGAAAGCACTATCCAATCTATTATTTGTAATATTACTGTGAGGAAATATTTTAAGCCAGTAACATCTAAGGGCAGTGGATCATGTAAATACCTCATCACTGCTAGGGCAAAACATGGCCACAGTGACCCAAGATTATGTTCATGTTGCATCAGAGGCCCGACCTTGCCAGGTCACGTAATTTGTTAACCTGTTAGGCGGGCTGTCCCGACATCGGTACACTTATGACAACATCCAGCTCAAAGTGTAGGGCGCGAAATTCGAAATCTATTTTTTTTTTATATTTAACTTTCACACATTATTAAGTCCAATACAGCATATGAAAGGTACACATCTTGTGAATCAAGCCAACATGTCCGATTTTTAAAATGTTTTACAGGGAAGACAAAATATGTAAATCTATTAGCTAACCACGTTAGCAAAAGACACCATTTTTCTTAGTCCACCATTTTTTCTCTCCACCAGTAGCTATCACCAATTCGACCAAATAAAGATATTGATAGCCAATAACCAAGAAAAAACCTCATCAGATGACAGTCTTATAACATATTTATTGTATAGCATAGTTTTTTTTTAGAAAAATGTGCATATTTCAGGTATAAATCATAGTTTGCCATTGCAGCCACCATCACAAATCTCACCAAAGCGACTAGAATTACTACAGAGAGCAACGTGTATTACCAATTTACTCATCATAAAACATTTCTTAAAAATACACAGCGCATAGCAATGGAAAGACACAGATCTTGTGAATTCAGACAACATTTCAGATTTTCTAAGTGTTTTACAGCGAAAACACAATAAATCGTTATATTAGCATAACACATATGCAAACGTTACCCGAGCATTGATTCAAGCCAAAAGAGAGCGATATCGTTATCATCGCCAAAATACACTGCTCAAAAAAATAAAGGGAACACTTAAACAACACAATGTAACTCCAAGTCAATCACACTTCTGTGAAATCAAACTGTCCACTTAGGAAGCAACACTGATTGACAATAAATTGCACATGCTGTTGTGCAAATGGAATAGACAAAAGGTGGAAATTATAGGCAATTAGCAAGACACCCCCAATAAAGGAGTGGTTCTGCAGGTGGTGACCACAGACCACTTCTCAGTTCCTATGCTTCCTGGCTGATGTTTTGGTCACTTTTGAATGCTGGTGGTGCTTTCACTCTAGTGGTAGTATGAGACGGAGTCTACAACCCACACAAGTGGCTCAGGTAGTGCAGCTCATCCAGGATGGCACATCAATGCGAGCTGTGGCAAGAAGGTTTGCTTTGTCTGTCAGCGTAGTGTCCAGAGCTTGGAGGCGCTACCGGGAGACAGGCCAGTATATCAGGAGACGTGGAGGAGGCCGTAGGAGGGCAACATCCCAGCAGCAGGACCGCGACCTCCGCCTTTGAGCAGGAGGAGCACTGCCAGAGCCCTGCAAAATGATCTCCAGCAGGCCACAAATGTGCATGTGTCTGCTCAAACGGTCAGAAACAGACTCCATGAGGGTGGTATGAGGGCCCGACGTCCACAGGTGGGGGTTGTGCTTACAGCTCAACACCGTGCAGGACGTTTGGCATTTGCCAGAGAACACCAAGATTGGCAAATTCGCCACTGGCGCCCTTTGCTCTTCACAGATGAAAGCAGGTTCACACTGAGCACGTGACAGACGTGACAGAGTCTGGAGACGCCGTGGAGAACGTTCTGCTGCCTGCAACATCCTCCAGCATGCCGGTTTGGTGGTGGGTCAGTCATGGTGTGGGGTGGCATTTCTTTGGGGGGCCGCACAGCCCTCCATGTGCTCGCCAGAGGTAGCCTGACTGCCATTAGGTACCGAGATGAGATCCTCAGACCCCTTGTGAGACCATATGCTGGTGCGGTTGGCCCTGGGTTCCTCCTAATGCAAGACAATGCTAGACCTCATGTTGCTGGAGTGTGTCAGCAGTTCCTGCAAGAGGAAGGCATTGATGCTATGGACTGGCCCGCCCGTTCCCCAGACCTGAATCCAATTGAGCACATCTGGGACATCATGTCTCGCTCCATCCACCAACGCCACGTTGCACCACAGACTGTCCAGGAGTTGGCCGATGCTTTAGTCCAGGTCTGGGAGGAGATGCCTCAGGAGACCATCCGCCACCTCATCAGGAGCATGCCCAGGCGTTGTAGGGAGGTCATACAGGCACGTGGAGGCCACACACACTATTGAGCCTCATTTGGACTTGTTTTAAGGACATTACATCAAAGTTGGATCCGCCTGTAGTGTGGTTTTCCACTTTAATTTTGAGTGTGACTCCAAATCCAGACCTCCATGGGTTGATAAATTTGATTTCCATTGATAATTTTTGTGTGATTTTGTTGTCAGCACATTCAACTATGTAAAGAAAAAAGTATTTAATAAGAATATTTCATTCATTCAGATCTAGGATGTGTTATTTTAGTGTTCCCTTTATTTTTTTGAGCAGTGTATATTAATTTTTTCACTAACCTTCTCAGAATTCTTCCGATGACACTCCTGTAACATCATATTACAACATACATATAGAGTTTGTTCGAAAATGTGCATATTTAGCCAGAAAAATCGTGGTTATACAATGAGAATAGTAGCCAAACTGGTCTGAAAATGTCGGGCGCCATCTTTGAGAGTGATCTAGTCTAATCGATAACTAATCATAAACTTGACTAAAAAATACAGTGTTGACAGGAATCGAAAGACAAATTAGTTCTTAATGCAATCGCTGAATTACATTTCTAAAATTATCCTTACTGTGCAATACAGGGTTCGCCAAGTGAAGCTACAACAAAAAAAATGGCGGAATATGCGTTTAACATTTTTCTACAGAACAACGATTTATCATCATAAATAGTTCTTACTATGAGCTGATCTTCCATCAGAATCTTGGGCAATGAATCCTTTCTCCGGTCTAATCGTCTTTTGGTCGAAAGATGTCCTCTTGCCCTGTGGAAATGGCCACTAACGTTCGGCATGTACTGGAAACGTGCCCAGCGGTTCAAAGTGCATCAGAAAGAAATGCCTCAAAATCGCACTAAACGGATATAAATTGCTATAAAACGGTTTAAATTAACTACCTTATGATGTTTTTAACACCTATAACGAGTAAAAACATGACCGGAGAAATATTACTGGCTAAACAACAGCTTGGAAAGAGAGCCAGTCCGACGTCCATTGTGCGTCAGGCGCAGGAAGAAAAGGAAGCTACTTCCACCTTGTGCTCTTTTATACAGGCCCTGATTGCGCAATCGACTCCATTCAAAGCGTCACCACGTAATGACATCCAGAGGAAGACGTAGGCATTGTTTGTATCCTCATAGCATTTACAGGGACTTTAAAACTGACCCCAGAACAGGGGCCAAGATTTCTGAAATCTCACTCCCTGTCAGGAAAAGTGCTGTAGAATGAGTTCTGTTTCACTCAGAGACACAATTCCAACGGCTATAGAAACTAGAGAGTGTTTTCTATCCAATAATAATAATAATATGTATATTGTACGAGCAAGAATTGAGTATGAGGCCGTTTGAAATGGGCACGATTTAGCTGGCTACTCAGTAACGCCCCCTGCAGCCAGTTAAACTGACACATGAATTGTTGCACTTGTGGGGCACTTAAAGGTAAACGATAGAAAACCTGCATACAGTTGAACGAATAGGGAAATGGGTCAAAAAGGAAACTTGAAAGTATAATCTGTCGTATGTGCAAATTTAAGTAGTCCTTCATGTCTATGAAATAGTCGTGGGGATTTTAAATGTGAGAGGGAAAATCAAGCAGGAGTTAAATGCCAGCTGCATGAGTTTTTATTTGTTTTGTTGGGGGAGGCTTGATTTTGATTTCTAAAATGTATCCTAACCTCTGAGATTGAACAGAAGTTTTGTGTACTTTTAAGCCAGTAGTTCTGATAGTTGCGCTCGAGCCTGAAAGGGTCCCTGAAAATCTAATAAAATAAAACATATGTCACATGCGCTGAATAGCGTGAAATGCATATTTACAAGTCCTTAACCAAAAATGCAGTTTAAGAAATAGTTAAGAAAATAAACAAAAGTAAAAATAAAAAAAGAACACAATAAAAAAACAATGAGGCTATATACAGGGGGTACCGGTACCGAGTCAATGTGTCAGGGTACAGGTTAGTCGATGTCACGCCCTGGCCTTAGTATTCTTTGTTTTCTTTATTATTTTAGTTAGGTCAGGGTGTGACATGGGGAATGTTTGTGTTTTGTTGGTTTTGGGTGATTATATGGTAAAGGGGGTGTTGGGTATATTGTATGGGTTTGTGTGTAGTGCATGTGTCTAGCGTTGTCTATGTTGGTTTAGTTGTTTAGGAGAGTCTATGGTTGCCTGAATGAGTTCCCAATTAGAGACAGCTGATTTCTGTTGTCTCTGATTGGGAGCCATATTTAGGGTAGCCATAGGCTTTCATGTGATGTGGGTAATTGTCTATGTCAGAACGTTTGTAGCCTGTTGTATGTGCACAACGTTATTTAGCTTCACGGTCGTTTGTTGTTTTGTTCGTTTTGTTAAAGTGTTTCGTGTCGTGTTTATTTTTCGTCATCTTTAAAAAATAAAAGAAGATGGCTTACTTTCCAAAAGCTGCGTTTTGGTCCATCAATCCGCCTCACGATCGTGACAGTCGAGGTAATTTGTACATGTAGGTAGGGGTAAAGTGACTACATTGATTATTAACAGCGAGAAGCAGCACTATAAAAACAAGGGGGGGGGGGGGGTTCGTCAATGTAAATAGTCCGGGTGGCCATTTGATTAATTGTTCAGCAGTCTTATTGCTTGGGGGTAGAAGCTGACTTGGGAGACTGTAGTCTTTGACACATTTTGGGGCCTTCCTCTGACACCGCTGTCGTGTCTCTGACTTGTCATTAAATGTGAAGACTCTCAAATCAATTCTCTATGTAATTATTACGTGATTAGACTAATCATGTAAACTTTAATTGACTAAATTCAGGGCACCACGGGAAATTGTTTAGTCTATTTCCCGACTCTAAAGATTTTTTCATATCTTATTGAGTAGTTTTCTATTAATGAATTATTACCTCATCGGTTCTCATTCCAAACGTTGTAAAATTCTTGGATATCTGCACGAACCCAGCCTTTACTTATGAATCATCCATCCACCAATTGGCTCCATTATTTACTTACTAATTAAACAATTACAGAATATACAGTAAATACTGTCCCGAGTGGACTAAATGAAACAGTTTGGTTATAACACAATAGATTCTGAGTGAAGATAAGGGGGTTTTGGAAGGAACATGAGTGTTTATCAGATCTGGGAAGCTATTCTCACATGCATATGCCTCTAACGATCGCTCTTCGGAAAAGCAATGCATTGTATTTACGTGAAGCTGGCTTCGAGAGTTAGCTGGTTGTGAGGCTCTGGCTTGCCCAGTTGAGGTCGCCATTGTCCTTGTAGATTATTCCGGGTCGTCATGTGAGGTTTACGTGGTCTGAAGGGATCATCTCACTCTGGAAATGCTTCCTCATTGGTCAGTGTTCTCGTACTAGATTTGCGCAAATGTTCAGCTGCAGTCTGATATATGCTAGTTTAGTATGCACTACTTCTTTAGGTGTTCAATAGTTCAGCGTTCACACTATTTCACGTGTGGAGCAAGTTCTCACATTTCCTGGCCTGTAGAGTTTAAATTATCCCTTTTCAACGTGGAGGACAAGTCCTCCTGTTATTTGGAGCTGAGGTGGCTTTGAGTCACAGGGCTTTTATAGAAATGTAAAAAATAATGTCTATTCACTTGGGCGTGACTACTGACTTAAACTTTACAGGTAAGACAATTCTCTCATTTTAAAGGTTAAATCGCAAACTGGCTCTAACAAGAATGGAAAGAGTGGGAGGCCCCGGTGCACAACTGAGCAAGAGGACAAGTACATTAGAGTCTCTAGTTTGAGAAACAGACGCCTCACAAGTCCTCAACTTGCAGATTCATTAAATAGTACCCGCAAAACACCAGTCTCAACGTCAACAGTGAAGAGACAACTCCGGAATGCTGGCCTTCTAGGCAGGATAGTTTCCAGTCTAAATTTCTCAAGCGCATGAAAGTAATATTTAATGTATATCACAATTCACAAATGGGTTACCTCTGTATATGTCTGGCTACAATGCCATCTTTAGTACACATCATTTTCTGATTGAGAGAAATTAAACTACTACTGAAGTCTAATAGATCAAACTATTTTGGATGCTTTCTAACATAAGATGTGTGTATTTTATCAATGTATTCCCTATAGTTTGGTTGTTATCAAAATAAATAATGTGCATGCAGGGAGGGAATCCCTCTTGCTTCAGAGTACATTCACTACATGACAGGAACGAGCGTGCAGGTCTAAGGAACCAAATGATGCCAGGTAAGAATGTAAGGATTCTCTGACTTCCTTGGCTGGAACTGTCACGCCCTGGCCTTAGTATTCTTTGTTTTCTTTATTATTTTAGTTAGGTCAGGGTGTGACATGGGGAATGTTTGTGTTTTGTTGGTTTTGGGTGTTTTTATGGTAAAGGGGTTGTTGGGTATAGTATATGGGTTTGTGTGGAGTACATGTGTCTAGTGTTGTCTATGTATGTTTAGTTGTCTAGGAGAGTCTATGGTTACCTGAATGAGTTCCCAATTAGAGACAGCTGATTTCGGTTGTCTCTGATTGGGAGCCTTATTTAGGGTAGCCATAGGCTCTCATTGGTTGTGAGTAATTGTCTATGTCAGAACGTTTGTAGCCTGTTGTATGTGCACGACGTTTATTAGCTTCACGATCGTTTGTTGTTTTGTTAGTTGGTATTAAGTGTTTCGTGTTTATTTTTCGTCATCTTTAAAAATAAAAGAAGATGGCTTATTTTCCTAAAGCTGCGTTTTGGTCCATCAATCCTCCACACGATCGTGACAGAACTACTCACCAATACAGGACCAAGCGGCATGGAAAGCGGCAACAGGACCCACCTACACAGGATTCGTGGACATGGGAGGAGATATTGGATGGTAAGGGGCCGTGGGCACAACCGGGAGAATATCGCCTTCCTCGTGAAGAGCTGGAGGCAGCCAAAGCCGAGAGGAGGCGATATGAGGAGGCAGCACGGAGACAAGGCTGGAAGCCCGTGAGTACAACCCAAAGATTTCTTGGGGGGGGCCTTAAAGGGAGTGTGGCGAAGTCAGGTAGGAAACCTGCGCCTACTCCCTGTACTTACCGTGGAGAGCGAGAGTACGGGCAGACACCGTGTTACGCAGTAGAGCGCACGGTGTCTCCTGTACGCGTGCATAGCCCGGTTCGGTACATTTCAGCTCCACGTATCGGCCGGGCTAGACTGAGCGTTGAGCCGTATGTCATGAAGCCGGCCCAACGCATCTGGTCACCAGTGCGTCTCCTCGGGCCGGCGTACATGGCACCAGCCTTACGCATGGTGTCCCCGGTTCGCCTACATAGGCCGGTGCGGGTCATTCCACCTCCCCGCACTGGTCAGGCGACAGGGAGCATACGACCAGGTAAGGTTGGGCAGGCTCGGCGTTCAAGGGAGCCAGTACGCCTGCACGGTCCGGTATTTCCGGCGCCACCTCCCCGCCCCAACCCAGTACCACCAGTGCCTCCTCCACGCACTAGCAATATGGTGCGTGTCTCCAGCCCTTTACCACCAGTGTCTAAACCACGCACCAAGCCTCCTGTGTGTCCCCAGAGTCCTGTGCGTCCTGTTGCTGCTCCCCGCACTAGCCCTGAGATGCGTGTCCCCAGCCCGGTGCCACCAGTCCCGGCACCACGCACCAGGCCTACAGTGCGCCTCAGCCGGCAGGAGTCTGCCGTCTGCACAGCGATGACTGAACTGCCCGTCTGCCAAGCGCCATCTGAGCCATCCGTCTCCCCAGCGCCATCTGAGCCATCCGTCTCCCCAGCGCCATCTGAGCCATCCGTCTGCCATGAGCCTGCAAAGCCGCCCGTCTGCCATGAGCCTGCAAAGCCGCCCGTCTGCCATGAGCCCACTGAGCCGCCAGCCAGACAGGAGCCGCTAGAGCCGCCAGCCAGACAGGAGCCGCTAGAGCCGTCCGTCAGACAGGATCTGCCAGAGCCGCCAACCAGACAGGATCTGCCAGAGCCGCCAACCAGACAGGATCTGCCAGAGCCGCCAACCAGACAGGATCTGCCAGAGCCGCCAATCAGACAGGAGCAGCCAGATCAGTCAGCCAGCCATGAGCAGCCAGATCCGTCAGCCAGCCATGAGCAGCCAGATCCGTCAGCCAGCCATGAGCAGCCAGATCCGTCAGCCAGCCATGAGCAGCCAGATCCGTCAGCCAGCCATGAGCAGCCAGATCCGTCAGCCAGCCATGAGCAGCCAGATCCGTCAGCCAGCCATGAGCAGCCAGATCCGTCAGCTAGCCATGAGCAGCCAGATCCGTCAGCTAGCCATGAGCAGCCAGATCCGTCAGCTAGCCATGAGCAGCCAGATCCGTCAGCTAGCCATGAGCAGCCAGATCCGTCAGCTAGCCATGAGCAGCCAGATCCGTCAGCTAGCCATGAGCAGCCAGATCCGTCAGCTAGCCATGAGCAGCCAGATCCGTCAGCTAGCCATGAGCAGCCAGATCCGTCAGCCAGCCATGAGCAGCCAGATCCGTCAGCCAGCCATGAGCAGCCAGATCCGTCAGCCAGCCATGAGCAGCCAGATCCGTCAGCCAGCCATGAGCAGCCAGATCCGTCAGCCAGCCATGAGCAGCCAGATCCGTTAGCCAGCCATGAGCAGCCAGATCTGTCAGCCAGCCATGGGCCGTCCCTCAGTCCGGAGCTGCAGTCCCTCAGTCCGGAGCTGCCATTCCTCAGTCCGGAGCTGCCATTCCTCAGTCCGGAGCTGCCCCTTACCCTGGTGCTGCCCCTTACCCTGGTGCTGCCCCTTACCCTGGTGCTGCCCCTTACCCTGGTGCTGCCCCTTACCCTGGTACTGCCCCTGACCCTGGTACTGCCCCTGACCCTGGTACTGCCCCTTACCCTGGTACTGGCCCTTAGTCCGGAGCTGCCCCTTAGTCCGGAACTGCCCCTTAATGCAATGGGGTTAATGTGGAGGGGGGTCATTTGGAGGAAGCCTAGGAGGTGGTTAGGGACTGTGGTGACGTGGGGACCACAACCAGAGCCGGAGCCGCCACCGTGGATGGAAGCCCACCCAGACCCTCCCCTAGACTGTGTAATGGTGCGCCCGGAGTTCGCACCTTAAGGGGGGGGTTATGTCACGCCCTGGCCTTAGTATTCTTTGTTTTCTTTATTATTTTAGTTAGGTCAGGGTGTGACATGGGGAATGTTTGTGTTTTGTTGGTTTTGGGTGTTTTTATGGTAAAGGGGTTGTTGGGTATAGTATATGGGTTTGTGTGGAGTACATGTGTCTAGTGTTGTCTATGTATGTTTAGTTGTCTAGGAGAGTCTATGGTTACCTGAATGAGTTCCCAATTAGAGACAGCTGATTTCGGTTGTCTCTGATTGGGAGCCTTATTTAGGGTAGCCATAGGCTCTCATTGGTTGTGAGTAATTGTCTATGTCAGAACGTTTGTAGCCTGTTGTATGTGCACGACGTTTATTAGCTTCACGATCGTTTGTTGTTTTGTTAGTTGGTATTAAGTGTTTCGTGTTTATTTTTCGTCATCTTTAAAAATAAAAGAAGATGGCTTATTTTCCTAAAGCTGCGTTTTGGTCCATCAATCCTCCACACGATCGTGACAGGAACAAGACTGCAGATGGTTTAATATGCATGTACAGTGCATTCGGAAAGAATTCAGACCCCTTCACTTTTTCCACATTTTGTTACATTACAGATTTATTCTAAAATGATTAAATTTCACGTTTTTTCCCCTCATCAATCTACACACAATACCCCGTAATGACAAAGCAAAAAATTGTCACGTTTACATAAGTTTTAAGACCCTTTACTTTGTTGAAGCACCTTAACAGCGATTGCAGCCTTGAGTCTTCTTGGGTATGACGCTACAAGCTTGGCACACCTGTATTTGGAGTTTCTCCAATTCTTCTCTGCAGATCCTATCATGCTCTGTCATGGTTGGATGGATAGGTAACAACACATACGCCCGCTGATCTTGAACACAGGGGTGCCTCTCAGGGGTGCGTGCTCAATCCCCTCCTGTACTCCCCTTTCACTCATGACTGCATGGCCAGGCACGACTGCAACACCATCATCAAGTTTGCCAATGACACAACAGTGGTAGGCCTGATCACCAACAACGATGAGACAGCCTATTATAGGGAGGTCCGCGATCTGGCCGTGTGGTGCCAGGACAACAACCTTTTCCTCAAAGTGAGACAAAGGAGATTATTGTGGACGACAGGAAATGGAGGACCGAGCACTCCCCCATTCTCATCAACGGGGCTGCAGTGGAGCAGGTTGAGAGCTTCAAGTTCCTTGGTGTCCACATCACCAACAAACGAACATGTTCCAAACACACGATGACAGTCGTGAAGAGGGCACGACAAAGCCTATTCCCTCTCAGGAGACTGAAAAGATTTGGCATGGGTCCTCAGATCCTCAAGGTTCTACAGCTGCACCATCGAGAGCATCCTGACTGGTTGCATCACTGCCTGGTATGGCAACTGCTCGGCCCCCTCTACAGAGGGTAGTGCGTATGGCCCAGTACATCACTGGGGCCAAGCTTCCCACCATCCAGGACCTCTATACCAGGCGGTGTCAAAGGAAGGCCATAAAAATTGTCAGAGACCCCAGTCACCCTAGTCATAGACTCTCTGCTACCGCACGGCAAGCGGTACCGGAGTGCCAAGTCTAGGTCCAAAAGGCTTCTTAACAGCTTCTACCCACAAGCCACAAGTCTTCTGAACAGCTAATCAGAGGGCTACCCATACCCCTCTTTTACGCTGCTGCTTCTCTCTGTTTATCTATGCATGGTCACTTTAACTCTGCTTACATGTACATATTACCTCAACTAACCG
This sequence comes from Salvelinus fontinalis, assembly GCF_029448725.1. Taxonomy (NCBI): domain Eukaryota; kingdom Metazoa; phylum Chordata; class Actinopteri; order Salmoniformes; family Salmonidae; genus Salvelinus; species Salvelinus fontinalis. The sequence goes on from NC_074677.1 coordinate 9,971,295, forward strand.
GTGCACCCGTACATTGACACTGTACTGGTACCCTCTGTATATAGCCTCGCTATAGTTATTTTGCTGCTGCTGCCTAATTATTTGATACTGTTATTTTCAACATTTTTTTTTTTTTACTTATCATGTTTTTCATGTTAACTTCTTAAAGCATTGTTGGTTAAGGGCTGGTAAGTAAGCCTTTCACTGTAAGGTGTACACCTGTTGTATTCGGCGCAAGTGACTGCACAGCTATTTTCATGGCTCTCGAGAGATGTTCAATCAGGGTCAAGTCCAGGCTCTGGCTGGGCCACTCAAGGACATTCAGAGACTTATCCCGAAGCCACTGCTGCGTTGTCTTGGCTGTGTGTTTAGGGTCGTTGTCCTGCTGGCCCCAGGCCAAAGAGTTCAATCTTGGTTTCATCAGACCAGAGAATCTTGTTTCTCATGGTCTGAGTCCTTTAGGTGCCTTTTGGCAAACTCCAAGCGATCTGTCCTGAGCCTTTTTACTGAGGAGTGGCTTCCATCCGGCCACTCTACCATAAAGGCCTGCTTGGTGGAGTTCTGCAGAGATGGTTGTCCTTTTGGAAGGTTCTCCCATCTCCACATAGGAACTCTGGAGCTCTGTCAGAGTGACCATCGGGTTCTTGGTCACCTCCCTGACCAAGAACCTCCTCCCCTGATTGCTCAGTTTGGCCGAGCAGCCAGCTCTAGGAAGAGTCTTGGTGCTTCCAAATTTCTTCCATTTAAGAATGGAGGCCACAGTGTTCTTGGGGACCTTCAATGCTGCAGAATTTTTATTTTTGGTACCCTTCACCAGCTCTGTGCCTCGAAACAATCCTGTATCGGCGCTTTACGAACAATTCCTTCGACCTCATGGTTTGGATTTTGCTCTGACGTGCACTGTCAACTGTAAGACCTTATATAGACAGGTGTGTGCCTTTCCAAATCATGTCCAATGAATTGAATTTACCACGTGGACTCTAATCAAGTTGTAGAAACATCTCAAGGATGATCCATGGAAACAGGATACACCTGAGCTTCATTTCAAGTCTCCTAGCAAAGGGTCTGAATACTTATGTAACTAAGGTGTTTTTTTTAATTTGCGAACATTTCTAAATGTTTGCTTAAAAAAATTATATTTAATCCCTTTTAGAATAAGGCTGTAACAAAATGTGGAGAAAATTAAGGGGTCTGAATACTTTCCGAATGCACTATATGAGCCATACATTGACACGTTGAGTCCAAAACAGGAGGTTTTAAAAAATAAGGTAGTTTTCAAGCCACGTAGATTAATTTTAACCACCTCACTAGTATTCCTCAACTTAACCTATAATCCAACCCTAACCATTTGCTACTATGCCTAAACCTAACCTATACTCCAACCCTAACAACTCAGGAGCTCTTGTTGATTTTACTCATCCAAAATGAATGTGGAGGGCTTGTGGGAGTGGATGTGTACTAAAAACAAATGGCAATTTTTCTCCAGAGCCTCCTAACTTTCCTTTTCGCCCTGGAAGAACTTCAACTACTTTACCAGTGAATAAATAATTGTCCAGAGTCCTGATTAAATATTAGAGTAATGCATTCTGGCCTAGAAATGTAATAGATTTTTTTTAATGATCAATTATCCGACGTAATAGGTTGTTTTATGGCTCATTCCCAATAGCATGGGCATTAACTTAAATCAATAGTCCATCAGCATGACTTACATAAATTATGTGCTTCTTATTAATGACTATGCTAATGCCCCCTTTTGGCTTTGATAACTCTAGTGGAACAATGGCCTCACTTCTGAGAGCAAATATTGACGAGCCACCGTTCGCTCGTATTCCAATTTCACTAACAAACCACTTCGTTGACATTTCAACCCAGTTCCTCTAGTCAAATACTGTATGTTCATTTACTTTGTCTAAAATAGCTGCCGGTTATCTAAAGTCCCGAAGAAAATTATTATTTCTCGTTGGATGTCCTCAACGACGTGCTTGACAAGAAACGGCCACACATATTGTGAGGCTTTGGGCTGTGCCAAACTTTGTTCACAGAACCAATGGTGCCAGGGGGAGATTATGTAAACAAAGCACAAGAAGGAATAATTAAACATATTAATTACTTCTGCAGATGGCTTTTGAAATCCTACCCATTAAGCTAAAGCAGGGTTTGATTGATAATGCCTGAGGTACTACAACTGAGTAAAGTGTCACCAAGAGCAGACTGATAGCGTGAACTGGAGACAATTCAAATGACTGGTTTCCTCAACTCAAAAAGAAAATGATGAGGGACAGACAATATGGTGGCAACTCCACCCAGCCTATACGTGTAGCCTTCCACCAAATTGATTTCACTTGACAAGGGATTTCAGATCAGGGAGTTTATATACTGTATACACAATATTGAGTTGGTTGTGTCTAATTAGTACAATTTCGATTCCCTTATGTTGCCATACAATCATATTTTAAGCAGGAAGTACCTACAGCAGGCCCATAACTGCTTTTCTTACAAACGCTCCTCTTCAAAAACACTAATGCAATTTGCCATTCCCGAGCAGCAATATGGGGGTGCGAGTGCAGAGAGCCAGAGACCGTGTCAGATTTGGTACATTAGGCTCTGCATGGCAGGACATTTCTACAGAACACTGGGTAAAAAAATATATTAGCAATGCTGATTTATACAGAGGGAGCTCCGGCGTGAACAAATAACAGCTTTTCTCTCTCATGGTCTTCCCTGCCATTGGACACAGAATGCACAATTACCCAGTCCTCTTTGAGTCTCTGAGGAAATCCCCCTACAAGACAGCACCACTGCCAACTCCTTATGTTGTATGTTAAATTGGTAGGTATGTAACATTGCTGTATTGATTACACTTCTGTCGCGCCACAGAGATTCCTTCTGTGGAGGCATGATAGCGTTGCACCTTCATTGTACATCTGAAATCAGTTGGTCTTAGTCATGTAATTCATGTCAGAGCAACAATTAGTTTCACAGTTGGCTTTCCAGCTCCAGAAGTTTGAGCATGGAGGCTTACTGAAACCGTGAAAATCTCTGTGAAAGAAAAACTTCTGGGCGTTGCTTCAGTTCGCAAGTTTCAAAATACCACTATGCTCTGAGTAAGAGGTCCTAATAAGCAAAATCAAGCGAATGAGTCGAGACTTATGTAAGCCTGGCTTTTTCTGAACAGGCCTGACGTGTTTAAGTGGAACACAAGATGGCGAAACAGACATCGAACCGATACACAAGTGTTCAGGTGGTAACATGTACTGTGGTGTTGTGAATTGCCTCATCTCATCAGCAATGAGAGCTTCTAAACTCGTCCATGTAAGCTGAGAGAACTCTCCTCTCCTCCATCTCTACTTGAACCATCCAAAACCTGCATCCCAATAAGCTTCTTCAAGGCCGGGGATCCTAACGTGGAAATCCTAGGGTGAGGCATGCCTTGACTGAGTGGGAGATTGAGAATGAATGAGGAATTCTGGCGTTTGCGCAATTGATGGTATCAGTGAGTGATGGGCATTGTCCATCAGCTCGGGAAAATGAGCTGAATGCTTTATAGGCTACTTGTCTCACCAAAGATTATTCAAAAAATGATGGCATTTCCTGAATGAGCAAATACATGTTTGAATGTGATGCAAGGGAGCGGTATAGCGCTATGAAATATGGCACTATCAAAGATGTCATTAAGTCGATTCAGTTTCCCTGGAAGTGTATTTCAGTCATGCTGATCATACAAACTGTATCTGAACTTTAGCGTCATGAGAAATATCTACCCCACTATTTGGCCTTACAGGCCATAGCCCAAATAGATTTGTGAATTATTATTATTTTATTTTTTCCCCTCTTATTTTTACTATCAACGAACTACTGGCCAAGCAGAGATTCACCAATACCGCATACATGGAAAGGAGTGTGTCAAGTCATCGACACACAACAATATAGGCTGCTGCGTTTCATAAGATTGGCCAATCTACACTGAACAAAAATATAAATGCAACATGCAAAGGGTTTGTCCCATGTTTCATGAGCTGAAATAAAAGTACATTTTCCATACTCGGAAAAGCGTATTTCTCTAACATTTTGTGCACAAATTTGTTTACAACGCTGTTAGTGAGTATTTCTCCTTTGCCAAGATAATCCATGTACCTGATAGGTGTGGCATATCAAGGAGATTATTAAACAGCATGATCATTACACAGGTGCACCTTGTGCTGGGGACAAAAGGCCACTCTAAAATGTGCAGTTTTGTCACACAACACAATGCCACAGATATTTTGAGAGTGTGCAATTGTTATGCTGACTGCAGGAATGTCCACCAGAGCTTTTGCCAGAGAATTGAATGTTCACTTCTCTACCAATGTCATTTTCAAGAATTTGGCAGTATGTCCAACTGGCCTCACAACCGCAGACCATGTGTAACCACACATGCAAAGGACCTCCACATCCGGTTTCTTCACCTGCGGGATCGTCTGAGACCAGCCACCCGGAGAGCTGATGAAACTGGGTTTGCACAACCGACGTTTGTGACAGTTTGTGTAGAACTTCTGTCTCAAGGAAGCTCTTCTGCATGCTCGTTGTCCTCACAAAGGTCTTGACCTGACTGCATTTCGGCATCATAACTGACTTCAGTGTGCAAATGCTCACCTTCAATGGCAACTGGCATGCTGGAGAAGTGTACTCTTCACGGACGGATCCCAGTTTCAACTGTCTCGGGTAGATGGCATAGTGTGGGCGAGTGGTTTGCTGATGTAATTGTTGTGAAGAGTGCCCTATGGTGGGGTTATGGTATGGGCCGGTATAAGCTATGGACAATGAACACAATTGCATTTTATCGATGGCAATATGAATATACAGCGATACCGCAGCGAGATCCTGAAGCCCATTGTCATGTCACTCATCCGCTGCCATCACCTCATGGGCTCCCGAGTGGCGCAGCGGTCTAAGGCACTGCATCTCAGTGCTAGCAGCATCACTACAGTCCCTGGTTTGAATCCAGGCTGTATCACATCCGGCCGTGATTGGGAGTCCCATACGGCTGCGCACAATTGGCCTAGCGTCGTCTCGGTTTGGCAGAGGTCATTGTAAATAATAAAATAAAATAAGAATTTGTTCTCAACTGACTTGCCTAGTCATGTTTCAGCATGATCATGCACGGCCTCATGTCACAAGGTTCTGTACACAATCCCTGGAAGCTAAACATGTCGCAGTTCTTCCAAGACCTGCATACTCCCCAGACATGTCACTCATTGAGCATGTTTTGAACGCTCTGGATCGACGTGTTCCAGTTCCAGCCAAGATCCAGCAACTTTGCACATTCATTGACGAGGAGTGAGACAACATTCCACAGGCCACATTCAGCAACCTGATCAACTCTATGCAAAGGAGATGTCGCACTACTTGAGGCAAATGGTGGTCACATCAGATAGTGACTGGTTTTCTTATCCATGCCCATACTTTAAGGTACACTACATGACCAAAAGTATGTGGACATCTAATTTCAAAATCATAGGCATTAATATGGAGTTAGTCCCCCTTTTGATGCTATAACAGCCTCCTCTCTTCTGGGAAGGCTTTCCACTAGATGTTGGAACATTGCCGCGGGGACTTTCAGCCACGAGTATTAGTGAGTTCAGCCACTGATGTTGTGGCGATTAGGCCTGGCTCGCAGTCAGTTCCAGTTCATCCCAAAGCTGTTCGTCCGGGTTGAGGTCAGGGCTCTGTGTAGGCCAGTTTAGATCTTCCACACCGATCTCAACAAACCATTTGTGAATGGACCTCGCTTTGTGCATGGAGGCATTGTCATGTTGAAACAGGAAAGCGCCTTCCCAAAACTGTTGCCACAAAGTTGGAAGCATAGAATTGTGTGGAATGTCAGTGTATGCTCTAGCATTAAGATTTCCCTTCACTGGAACTAAGGGGCCTAGCCCAAACCATGAAAAACAGCTCCAGACTATTTGGTCCCATTCTGTGAGCTTGTGTGGCCTACCACTTCGTCATTGTCATTATTGAGTCATTGTTGCTCCTTGACTTTTCCACTTCCCAATAACAGCACTTACAGTTGACCGGGGCAGCTCTACCATGGCAGACATTTGGTGAACTGACTTGTTGGAAAGGTGACATCCTATGACAGTGTCACGTTGAAAGTCACTGAGCTCTTCAGTAAGTCCGTTCTACTGCCAGTATTTGTCTATTGAGATTGCATGGCTGTGTGCTCGATTTTTATACACCTGTCAGCAATGGGTGTGGCTGAAATAGCCGACTCCACTAATTTGAAGGGGTGTCCATATACTTTCGTTTTTTTAAATTTAAAGTTTATCTGTGACCAACAGATGCATATGTGAAATCCATAGAATAGGGCCTAATGAATTTATTTCAATTGACCGATTTCCATATATGAACTGTAACTCTTTCTTCAGTGTAGTTACAGAAGGTCTCATTGACACCTGTACACTCGTAATAATAATTCCCTGGTATGAAGACCTGACGTAAGCTAATTTACAGCCATTACATACTGTAAGAATAGGGGCATCATTCACCCCAAAAATATGAGGTGGCACAATATTCATGAGGATGGCTGGGGGGTGGTCCGGAGTGTGGTAAAAGTTGCAGAATTATGCAGTACCTGAGACATTGTTTTCCACCGTCATCAAAATGCCAAATTATTGAATTTCTCATGAAAGAACGGTGGTCACATCTCTCCAATAGAGTTCCAGACACTTGCAGAATCTATGTCAAGGTGCATTGAAGCTTCCTTTTATTTTGGCAGTTACCTGCAGTTAGAACAGCTACCTACTCCAACTTGCTAGCCTGAAATGTTTTGTTAGCTACTTATGAGGTTGGGAGACTGGTATCTGGGCTAGCTAAAGCCAACTTCATAAAGTAGTAGTATTACAGAGAAACAACTTAATTTTTGTTCTATTTTCTTTTACAGGACAACTGTGAGGGGGCACATTCTTATGCCTATGCATAAGAAGAACACAAAGGCAATTTAATCCCTTTGCCATCCTAATTGAGTGTGTTAGCTAAGAAGCTTACTTTGAAAGCTGGCGCTTGTATTGTTTCCTATCATATTCATATTTTCTGTACCAGCTGAGGAGGAATTATACTCCAGCTATTTTCCTATAATGGGATCCTCTTGGAATTGTATGAATTTTATGTCAGTTAGTGTGAACTTGTGTTTAGTGTCATTCAGCTATTGTCAAGTCAAGTGGAATGAATTTTCATTCCTTGGAATTTCACAAAATTACTTTTAAAAAGAGGGCAGAGAAAAACAGTTCAGCACTGCATACATTACAGTATATTTTTACTTGGTCCTCTGCTTTCCCCTGACCTGATGTAAATAGTTTTGTCTATTCTACTATCCCCAAGCATGAATCATTGACATTAGCTCGACCGAAGCAATTCGCAGCTCCATTGTACCATTTCTCTGTACACTTTCTTCTCCAACTCCCCCACATTCAAATGAAAAAGTGTGGAGAGGGTAATTTATATATAGTAGAGCTACACTTTCTATTATTCTGAGAGCGAGAAGCCTCTGTGCAGTCTCCGGAGTAGACCTTGTAATAATGTTTGTTCCTCCGCTGAAGGTCAGATGTCCCCATTGAGGGATTATTGTTGAATTTCACATCGCTGGGGGACACATATCCGTTTTAGTAGTGAGAGGGTCAGAGCTTCCCTGGACCGAGCCAGAGCCAGCTATTGAGTGCTGTACTAGGCTGGAGCCTGGACTTCCCAGGCACTACTTTGTAGCAGCTCCCCACTGCAGTGTAATCAGATAACACTATCTCTGCCAATACCATCTTTTAGTGATGTTATAGTGAACACAGGTGTGTAGTTGGTGTGATTTTGAAAGCTTTCTGAGAAATGAGAGGGGAAATAATTTGGTTTCACTTTATTATGTTAGGGTCCATTCACCTGGTATTTAGTTGGTAGCATGGTATTTATAGTAATAATGTGTAGATTACTTGTTTTGTTTCTTTAGGATTAATTGAAACAAGCACCTTTTGTGTTGAGCTCTTTGTAAGTAACAGAATGCTGAATTAAGTCATTGCTGCCATACTATTTCCTAGTAAAGACCAGGTAATCAGAGAAAACAACAGGACCATAAAATACAGTATGATCAAATGTTTTCTACAGTAACTTGTAGACATTACATTATTTTGGACAAAGTCAACTTGAGACTTCTATTAATATTTTATTTTTTATTTACGACAATTTCCTGTATCAAGTACCATGGGAGGCCCTCTATAGTTTATTTGTTCAAAGATCAAAAACATTATATGAATGGTTGCTTCAAAGCCCCCATACAACTCATTAAGTCCACCTTACTTTTATTATATATATGTTTAATTGTCTCCCTAAACCTACTTAATTAGCATATCTAATCACAGATAATTCAGGACTTTAATTTAATTAAAATGATTGCATGTGTAATGAATACATGTGTTCCCATCCCAGGAAAACATCCCTTACTGGTTAGGGTGAAATTAAATCTAGTCTGTGGATGGTACAGCACAAGGGAAGTGCTCCTCTATTTCTGAGTGTGCTTGTGCCCTCAGGCCCTTACTCCACCGCTACCACATCTACAGTATTAAATCGTGTGTGCATGTGTCTGTGCCAATGTTTGTTTCTTCAAAGTACCAGCTGTTTCATAAGGTGTTAAAAAAATTATTTCACTGCTTGCATCAGTTACTTGATGTGGAATAGAGTTCCATGTAGTCATGGCTCTTTGTAGTACTGTGCGCCTCCCATAGTTTGTTCTGGACTTGGAGACTGTGAAGAGACCTCTTGTGACATGTCTTGTGGGGTATGCATGGGTGTCCGAGCTGTGTGCCAGTAGTTTAGACAGACAGCTCGGTGCATTCAACATGTTAATACCTCTCATAAAAACAAGTAGTGATGAAGTCAATCTCTCCTCCACTTTGAGCCAGGAGCGATTAACAAGCATATTATTCATATTAGCTCTCTATGTACATCCAAGGGCCAGCCGTGCTGCCCTGTTCTGAGCCAATTGCAATTTTCCTAAGTTCTTTTTTTGTGGCACTTGACCACACGACTGAGTAGTAGTCAGGGTGCGACAACTCAAATCAAATCAAATGTATTTATATAGGCCTTCTTACATCAGCTGATATCTCAAAGTGCTGTACAAAAACCCAGCCTAAAACCCCAAACAACAAGCAATGCAGGTGTAGAATCACGGTGGCTAGGAAGAACTCCCTAGAAAGGCCAAAACCTAGAGAGGAACCAGGCTATGAGGGGTGGCCAGTCCTCTTCTGGCTGTGCCGGTTATATCAGAACATGGCCAAAATGTTCATAAATGACCAGCATAGTCAAATAATAATAATCACAGTAGTTGTCGAGGGTGCAGCAAGTCAGCACCTCAAGAGTAAATGTCAGTTTGCTTTTCATAGCCGATCATTAAGAGTATCTCTACCGCTCCTGGGGTCTCTAGAGTTGAAAACAGCAGGTCTGGGACAGGTAGCATGTCCGGTGAACAGGTCAGGGTTCCATAGCCGCAGGCAGAAACAGTTGAAACTGGAGCAGCTACACGGCCAGGTGGACTGGGGACAGCAAGGGGTCATCATGCCAGGTAGTCCTGAGGCATGGTCCTAGGGCTCAGGTCCTCCGAGAGAGAGAAAGAGAGCATACTTAAATTCACACAGGACACCGGATAAGACAGGAGAAGTACTCCAGATATAACAAACTGACCCTAGCCCCCCGACACATAAACTACTGCAGCATCAATAATGGAGGCTGAGACAGGAGGGGTCAGGAGACACTGTGGCCTCATCCGATGATACCCCCGGACAGGGCCAAACAGGAAGAATAGAACCCCACCCACTTTGCCAAAGCACAGCCCCCACACCACTAGAGGGATATATTCAACCACCAACTTACCATCCTGAGACAAGGCCGAGTATAGCCCACAAGATCTCCGCCACGGCACGAACCCAAGGGGGGGCGCCAAACCAGACAGGAAGATCACGTCAGTGACTCAACCCACTCGAGTGACGCACCCCTCCTAGGGACGGCATGAAAGAGCACCAGTAAGCCAGTGACTCAGCCACTGTAATAGGGTTAGAGGCATAGAATCCCAGTGGAGAGAGGGGAACCGGCCAGGCAGAGACAGCAAGGGCGGTTCGTTGATCCAGAGCCTTTCCGTTCACCTTCACACTCCTGGGCCAGACTTGACTCAATCATATGACCCACTGAAGAGATGAGCCTTCAGTAAAGACTTAAAGGTTGAGACCGAGACCGCGTCTCTCACATGGGTAGGCAGACCATTCCATAAAACTGGAGATCTGTAGGAGAAAGCCCTGCCTCCAGCTGTTTGCTTATAAATTCTAGGGACAATTAGGAGGCCTGCGTCTTGTGACCGTAGCATACGTGTAGGTATGTACGGCAGGACCAACTCGGAAAGATAGGTAGGAGCAAGCCCATGTAATGCTTTGTAGGTTAGCAGGAAAACCTTGAAATCAGCCCTTGCCTTAACAGGAACCCAGTGTAGGGAGGCTAGCACTGGAGTAATATGATACTTTTTTGAGGTTCTAGTCAGGATTCTAGCAGTCATATTTAGCACTAACTGAAGTTTATTTAGTGCTTTATCCGGGTAGCCGGAAAGTAGAGCATTGCAGTAGTCTAACCTAGAAGTAACAAAAGCATGGATACATTTTTCTGCATCTTTTTTGGACAGAAAGTTTCAGATTTTTGCAATGTTATGTAGATGGAAAAAAGCTGTCCTTGAAACAGTCTTGATATGTTTGTCAAAAGAGAGATCAGGGTCCAGAGTAACGCCCGAGGTCCTTCAGTTTTATTTGAGACGACTTTACAACCATCAAGATTAATTGTCAGGTTCAACAGAAGATCTCTTTGTTTCTTGGGACCTAGAACAAGCATCTCTGTTTGTCCGAGTTTAAAAGTAGAAAGTTTTCAGCCATCCACTTCCTTATTTCTGAAACACAGGCTTCTAGCGAGGGCAATTTTGGGGCTTCACCATGTTTCATTGAAATGTACAGCTGTGTGTCATCCGCATAGCAGGGAAAATTAACATTATGTTTTCGAATGACATCCCCAAGAGGTAAAATATAGAGTGAAAACAATAGTGGTCCTAAAACGGAACCTTGAGGAACACCGAAATGTATAGTTGATTTGTCAGAGGACAAACCATTCACAGAGACAAACTGATATCTTTCCGACAGATAAGATCTAATCCAGGCCAGAACTTGTCCGTGTAGACCAATTTGGGTTTCCAATCTCTCCAAAAGAATGTGGTGATCGATGGTATCAAAAGCAGCACTAAGGTCTAGGAGCACGAGCACAGATGCAGAGCCTCGGTCTGACGCCATTGAAAGGTAATTTACCACCTTCACAAGTGCAGTCTCAGTGCTATAATGGGGTCTAAAACCAGACTGAAGCATTTCGTATAATTGTTTGTCTTCAGGAAGGCAGTGAGTTGCTGCGCAACAGCTTTTTCTAAATTTTGAGAGGAATGGAAGTTTCGATATAGGCCGATAGCTTTTTATATTTTCTGGGTCAAGGTTTGGCTTTTTCAAGAGAAGCTTTATTACTGCCACTTTTAGTGAGTGGCCACACATCCGGTGGATAGAGAGCTGTTTATTATGTTCAGCATAGGAGGGCCAAGCACAAGAAGCAGCTCTTTCAGTAGGTTAGTTGGAATAGGGTCCAGTATGCAGCTTGAAGGTTTAGAGGCCATGACTATTTTCATCATTGTGTCAAGAGATATAGTACTAAAACACTTGAGTGTCTCTCTTGATCCTAGGTCCTGGCAGAGTTGTGCAGAGTCAGGACAGCTGAGCTTTGGAGGAATACGCAGATTTAAAGAGGAGTCTGTAATTTGCTTTCTAATGATCATGATCTTTTCCTCAAAGAAGTTCATGAATGTATTACTGCTAAAGTGAAAGCCATCCTCAATTGGGGAATGCTGCTTTTTAGTTAGCTTTGCGACAGTATCAAAAATAAATTTTGGATTATTCTTATTTTTCCAACTTAATTGAGGAAAATAGGAGGATCGAGCAGCAGTGAGGGCTCTTCGATACTGCATGGTACTGTCTTCCCAAGCTAGTCGGAAGAGTTCCAGTTTGGTGTGGCGCCATTTCCGTTCAAATTTTCTGGAAGCTTGCTTCAGAGCTCGGGTATTTTCTGTATACCAGGGAGCTAGTTTCTTATGACAAATGTTTTTTGTTTTTAGGGTTGCAACTGCATCTAGGGTATTGCGCAAGGTTAAATTGAGTTCCTCAGTTAGGTGGTTAACTGATTTTTGTACTCTGACGTCTTTGGGTAGGCGGAGGGAGTCTGAAAGGGCATCTAGGAATCTTTGAGTTGTCCGAGAATTTATAGCATGACTTTTGATGATTCTTGGTTGGGGACTGAGCAGATTATTTGTTGCGATTGCAAACGTAATAAAATGGTGGTCTGATAGTCCAGGATTTTGAGGAAAAACATTAAGATCTACAACATTTATTCCATGGGACAAACCTAGGTCCAGAGTATGACTGTGGCAGTGAGTAGGTCCAGAGACATGTTGGACAAAACCCACTGAGCCGATGATGGCTTCGAAAGCCTTTTGGAGTGGGTCTGTGGACTTTTCCATGTGAATATTAAAATCACCAAAAATGTGAATATTATCTGCTATGACTACAAGGTCCGATAGGAATTCAGGGAACTCGGTGAGGAACGCTGTATATGGCCCAGGAGGCCTGTAAACAGTAGCTATAAAAAGTGATTGAGTAGGCTGCATAGATTTCATGACTAGAAGCTCAAAAGACAAAAACGTCTTTTTTTTGTTGTAAATTAAAATTTGCTATCGTAAATGTTAGCAACACCTCCGCCTTTGCGGGATGCAAGGGGCATACGGTCACTAGTGTAACCAGGAGGTGAGGCCTCATTTAACACAGTAAACTCATCAGGCTTAAGCCATGTTTCAGTCAGGCAAATCACATCAAGATTATGATCAGTGAGTAGTTCATTGACTATAACTGCCTTTGAAGTGAGGGATCTAACATTAAGTAGCCCTATTTTGAGATGTGAGGTATCACGATCTCTTTCAATAATGGCAGGAATTGAGGAGGTCTTTATCCTAGTGAGATTGCTAAGGCGAACACCGCCATGTTTAGTTTTGCCCAACCTAGGTCGAGGCACAGACACGGTCTCAATGGGGATAGCTGAGCTGACTACAGTGACTGTGCTAGTGGCAGACTCCACTAAGCTGGCAGGCTGACTAACAGCCTGCTGCCTGGCCTGCACCCTATTTTATTGTGGAGTTAGAGCCCTGTCTATGTTGGTAGATAAGATGAGAGCACCCCTCCAGCTAGGATGGAGTCTGTCACTCCTCAGCAGGCCAGGCTTGGTCCTGTTTGTGGGTGAGTCCCAGAAAGAGGGCCAATTATCTACAAATTATATCTTATGGGAGGGGCAGAAAACTGTTTTCAACCAGCGATTGAGTTGTGAGACTCTGCTGTAGAGCTCATCACTCCCCCTAACTGGGAGGGGGACAGAGACAATTACTCGATGCCGACACACCTTTCTAGCTGATTTACACGCTGAAGCTATGTTGCGCTTGGTGACCTCTGTTTCATCCTAACATCGTTGGTGCCGACGTGGATAACAATATCTCTATACTCTCTACACTCGCCAGCTTTAGCCAGCACCATCTTCAGATTAGCCTTAACGTCGGTAGCCCTGCCGCCTGGTAAACAGTGTATGATCGCTGGATGATTCGTTTTAAGTCTAATACTGCGGGTAATGGACTAGGGTTTTCAATTTGTCAGAGCTAATGGTGGGAAGCTTCGGCGTCTCAGACCCCGTAACGGGAGGAGTAGGAGTAGAGACAAGAGAAGGCTCGGCCTCAGACTCCGACTCACTGCTTAATGGGGAAAACCGGTTGAAAGTTTCTGTCGGCTGAATGAGCGACACCGGTTGAGGATTCCTACAGCATTTCCCTCCAGAAGCCATGAGAAAGTTGTCCGGCTGCGGGGACTGTGCGAGGGGATTTATACTACTATCTGTACTTACTGGTGGCACAGACACTGTTTCATCCTTTCCTACTCTGAAGTTACCCTTGCCTAACGATTGCGTCTGAAGCTAGGCTTGCAGCACAGCCGTAAGGCGATCGTTCTCCTGTATATTATGAGTACAGCGACCGCAATTAGAAGGCATCATGTTAATGTTACTACTTAGTTTCGGCTGTTGGAGGTCCTGACAAACCATGTCCAGATAAAGCGTCTGGTGTGAAAAAGGAATGAAAAAAAAGTTGAGGGAAAAACTAAAAATATGAACGGGTAATTAAAAAGTAAAAACCGTAAAGTTGTCAGGTAGCAAAGTAAGGTTGGCAACAAAACGCACAGCAACACGTCTGCAAGTTGTGACCGGAAATGAGGTCAGGGCCTGTAGGACTTGCCTTGTTGATAGTGTTGTTAAGAAGGCAGAGTATCGCTTTATTAATGATAGTCTTCTCCCCATCTTAGCTACTACTGTATCAATATGTTTTGACCATGACAGTTTACAATCTAGGGCCACTCCGAGCAGTTTAGTCATCTCAACTTGCTCAATTTCCACATTTTCTGTTGAGGTTTATGTTTTGTCCCAAATACAATGCTTTTAGATTTCGAAATATTTAGGGCTAACGTTTTCCTTGCCACCCACAATCTAAGACTGCATTTAATCAGTGGACACCACTCGTTTTTATTACAACACATACAACACACCTGTCATAATGGTTCATTCTTTACTAAAATAGAGGTTTATTATTATTATTGCTGAAGGTACTGTATAGGTGTAAACATTCATTTTTTTAGCAAGAGCGCTTAAGAAAGTCATAGAAATGTGCAGAAAGTAGTTTTGAGGGGAAACAACAGTCTTTATGTAATGTCAATGAAGAATTGCACTACAAAATACTAGTCTTCTCTCATTTTTTTTTGTAATCAGTGCCCCCACCCACAAGATGTATAAACTACAAGAATAAGATTGATTTTGTATCTATCAACTCTATTTATTTATTTTTATTTTTTATTTTTTTTATTTCACCTTTATTTAACCAGGTAGGCTAGTTGAGAACAAGTTCTCATTTGCAACTGCAACCTGGCCAAGATAAAGCATAGCAGTGTGAACAGACAACAACACAGAGTTACACATGGAGTAAACAATAAACAAGTCAATAACATGGTAGAAAAAAAAGAGAATCTATATACAATGTGTGCAAAAGGCATGAGGTAGGCAATAAATCGAATAATTACAATTTAGCAGATTAACACTGGAGTGATAAATCATCAGATGATCATGTGCAAGAAGAGATACTGGTGTGCAAAAGAGCAGAAAAGTAAATAAATAAAAGCAGTATGGGGGGTGAGGTAGGTAAATTGGGTGGGTAGTTTACAGATGGACTATGTACAGCTGCAGCGATCGGTTAGCTGCTCGGATAGCAGATTTTTAAAGTTGTTGAGGGAGATAAAAGTCTCCAACTTCAGAGATTTTTGCAATTCGTTTCAGTCGCAGGCAGCAGAGAACTGGAAGGAAAGGCGTCCAAATGAGGTTTTGGCTTTAGGGATGATCAGTGAGATACACCTGCTGGAGCGCGTGCTACGGGTGGGTGTAGCCATCGTGACCAGTGAACTGAGATAAGGCGGCACTTTACCTAGCATAGCCTTGTAGATGACCTGGAGCCAGTGGGTCTGACGACGAACATGTAGCGAGGGCCAGCCGACTAGGGCATACAGGTCGCAGTGGTGGGTCGTATAAGGTGTATTAGTAACAAAACGGATGGCACTGTGATAAACTGCATCCAGTTTGCTGAGTAGAGTATTGGAAGCTATTTTGTAGATGACATCGCCGAAGTCGAGGATCGGTAGGATAGTCAGTTTTACTAGGGTAAGTTTGGCGCCGTGAGTGAAGGAGGCTTTGTTGCGGAATAGAAAGCCAACTCTAGATTTGATTTTGGATTGGAGATGTTTGATATGAGTCTGGAAGGAGAGTTTGCAGTCTAGCCAGACACCTAGGTACTTATAGATGTCCACATATTCTAGGTCGGAACCGTCCAGGGTGGTGATGCTAGTCGGGCGTGCGGGTGCAGGCAGCGAACGGTTGAAAAGCATGCATTTGGTTTTACTAGCGTTTAAGAGCAGTTTGAGGCCACGGAAGGAGTGTTGTATGGCATTGAAGCTCGTTTGGAGGTTAGATAGCACAGTGTCCAAGGAAGGGCCGGAAGTATACAGAATGGTGTCGTCTGCGTAGAGGTGGATCAGGGAATCGCCCGCAGCAAGAGCAACATCATTGATGTATACAGAGAAAAGAGTCGGCCCGAGAATTGAACCCTGTGGTACCCCCATAGAGACTGCCAGAGGACCGGACAACATGCCCTCCGATTTGACACACTGAACTCTGTCTGCAAAGTAGTTGGTGAACCAGGCAAGGCAGTCATTAGAAAAACCGAGGCTACTGAGTCTGCCGATAAGAATATGGTGATTGACAGAGTCGAAAGCCTTGGCCAGGTCGATGAAGACGGCTGCACAGTAATGTCTTTTATCGATGGCGGTTATGACATCGTTTAGTACCTTGAGCGTGGCTGAGGTGCACCCGTGACCGGCTCGGAAACCGGATTGCACAGCGGAGAAGGTACGGTGGGATTCAAGATGGTCAGTGATCTGTTTGTTGACTTGGCTTTCGAAGACCTTAGATAGGCAGGGCAGGATGGATATAGGTACAGTTTGGGTCCAGGGTGTCTCCCCCTTTGAAGAGGGGGATGACCGCGGCAGCTTTCCAATCCTTGGGGATCTCAGATGATACGAAGGAGAGGTTGAACAGGCTGGTAATAGGGGGTGCGACAATGGCGGCGGACAGTTTCAGAAATAGGGGGTCCAGATTGTCAAGCCCAGCTGATTTGTATGGGTCCAGGTTTTCCAGCTCTTTCAGAAAATCTGCTATCTGGATATGGGTAAAGGAGAAGCTGGGGAGGCTTGGGCGAGTAGCAGCGGGGGGGGGCGGGGCTGTTGGCCAAGGTTGGAGTCGCCAGGAGGAAGGCATGGCCAGCCATTGAGAAATGTTTGTTGAAGTTTTCGATTATCATGGACTTATCAGTGGTGACCGTGTTACCTAGCCTCAGTGCAGTGGGCAGCTGGGAGGAGGTGCTCTTGTTTTCCATGGACTTTACAGTATCCCAGAACTTTTTGGAGTTAGAGCTACACGATGCAAATTTCTGCTTGAAAAAGCTGGCCTTTGCTTTCCTGACTGACTGCGTGTATTGGTTCCTGACTTCCCTGAACAGTTGCATATCGCGGGGGCTCTTCGATGCTATTGCAGTTCGCCACAGGATGTTTTTGTGCTGGTCGAGGGCAGTCAGGTCTGGAGTGAACCAAGGGCTATATCTGTTCTTGGTTCTGCATTTTTTGAACGGAGCATGCTTGTCTAATATGGTGAGGAAGTAACTTTTAAAGAATGACCAGGCATCCTCAACTGACGGGATGAGGTCAATATCCTTCCAGGGTACCCGGGCCAGGTCGATTAGAAAGGCCTGCTCGCAGAAGTGTTTTAGGGAGCGTTTGACAGTGATGAGGGGTGGTCATTTGACAGCGGACCCGTGGCGGATACAGGCAATGAGGCAGTGATCGCTGAGATCTTGATTGAAGACAGCAGAGGTGTATTTGGAGGGCAAGTTGGTCAGGATAATGTCTATTAGGGTGCCCATGTTTACGGATTTAGGGTTGTACCTGGTGGGTTCCTTGATGATTTGTGTGAGATTGAGGGCATCAAGCTTAGATTGTAGGACTGCCGGGGTGTTAAGCATATCCCAGTTTAGGTCACCTAACAGAACAAACTCTGAAGCTAGATGGGGAGCGATCAATTCACAGATGGTGTCCAGGGCACAGCTGGGAGCTGAGGGGGGTCGGTAGCAGGCGGCAACAGTGAGAGACTTATTTCTGGAGAGATTAATTTTTAAAATTATAAGTTCGAACTGTTTGGTCATAGACCTGGAAAGTATGACAGAACTTTGCAGGCTATATCTGCAGTAGATTGCAACTCCTCCCCCTTTGGCAGTTCTATCTTGACGGAAAGTGTTATAGTTGGGTATGGAAATCTCCGAATTTTTGGTGGCCTTCCTAAGCCAGGATTCGGACACGGCAAGGACATCAGGGTTGGCAGAGTGTGCTAAAGCGGTGAGTAAGGCAAACTTAGGGAGGGGGCTTCTGATGTTGACATGCATGAGGCCAAGGCTTTTTCGATCACAGAAGTCAACAAATGAGGGTTTACCTCCACATCACCCGAGGAACAGAGGAGTAGTAGGATGAGGGTGCGGCTAAAGGCTATCAAAACTGGTCGCCTAGAGCGTTGGGGACAAGGAATAAAAGGAGCAGATTTATGGGCGTGGTAGAATAGATTCTGGGCATAATGTGCAGACCAGGGTATGGTGGGGCACGGGTACAGCGGAGGCAAGCCCAGGCACTGGGTGATGATAAGAGAGGTTGTATCTCTGGACATGCTGGTCTCAATGGGTGAGGTCACCGCATGTGTGGGGGGTGGGACAAAGGAGGTATCAGAGGTACGGAGAGTGGAACTACGGGGTCCATTGCAAACCAAAACAATGATAACTAGGCTGAACAACAGTATGCAAGGCATATTGATATTTGAGAGAGACATACAATAAGGCATAAAGTGATTGCAGGTCTTGATTGGGAGAGCTAGCTAAAACAACAGGTGAGATAACAGCAGCTAGTCAGCTAACACAGCAACAGCAGGTAAAAATGGCGACGACTAGGCAGAGAGGGTCGGATTAACTACACACAGATCCTGAGTTAACCTGTTAGGCGGGCTCTCCCGACGTCGGTACAAATATGACAACATCCAGCTCATGTGCAGGGCGCGAAATTCAAAAGCTATTTTTTAAAAATATTTAACTTTCACACATTAACAAGTCCAATACAGGATTTGAAAGATAAACATCTTGTCAATCCAGCCAACATGTCCGATTTTTTAAATGTTTTACAGAGAAAACACCACATATATTTATGTTAGCTCACCACCAAATACAAAAGTGGACAGACACGTATGATTATGATTATGATGTATGAATTATGATTCAAGTAGCATGCACAAGCCAACCTAAATAACCTAAAACCAACCTAAAGAACCTAGAAAAAACTACCTCAGATGACAGTCCTATAACATGTTACACAATAAATCTATGTTTTGTTCATTAAATGTGCATATTTTAGCTATAAATCAGTTTTACATTACTGCTCCCATCATTGCTACAGCATAGCTACAGTCTGAAATCAGACGGGAGTAGCCAGAGAAAATACAGACACCAACGTCAACTACTAATTACACCTCATAAAACATTTCAGAAAAACATATGGTGGATAGCTAATGAAAGACAAATATCGTGTGAATAGAGCCAATATTTCCGATTTTTTAAGTGTTTTACAGCGAAAACACAATATATCGTTATATTAGCTTACAACATTAGCTAGCATACGGCAGCATTGATTCTAGTCAAGCGCTAGCATAGCACAGTTCGACAGATATATGAAAAAGCATCCCAAATTGGGTCCTTATCTTTGTTGATCTTCCATCAGAATGTTGAAACGGGGTCCATTGTCCAGTAAAGTCTTTAGTTGGGTTCCAGAACAAAATATTTCCCTCTTTGGTTAGCAAGCACAACGGCCGTGCGGCGCTAATCTGTCTTTCTTCAAAAAATTCTTCCGTCGCATGACATCTAAAGTCCAGAATAAATTGCAATAATATAATTAAAGTATATTGAAAAAACATACTTTAGGATGATTTTGTGACATGTATCAAATAATATCGTAGGCAGAGGTCATATTCACCTTTAACGAGCGGATTCCAGGAGCCGAGTCCAGATTCTGCCTCGCGCCCGGAATTTTTTTTTAACTGCGCAGGTCTCACAAGAAGATGTGGTATTCAGTCCATGGAAGAGATATTCGACTCCTTTCAACTCTCACTTCCGCATTACACCCAGATGAAGGCGTATGGCGTGTTTCTACGGTCCTAAGTGTCATGACCTTGTATAGACAAGGTCTTAAAGAGACACATCGCATTTTGGAAATCTCAATTCGGCTGGGAAAATGGCTGTAAAAATAGTTCTGTTCCACTTAGAGAAATAATTCAAACGTTTTTAGAAACTATAGACTGTTATCTATCCAATAGTAGTAAATATATGCATATTGTAAAATCAAAAATTTCTTAAGAGGCCGTTTGAAAATGTGCACATATTTTCCAGTTTTTTCAATATTCACCCTGCAGCCTGAAGAAGTTTTTAAAGCACAGAGCCGACAGATAAAACACAAATAAACAGAATGGAGTACCGTGAATTAATGGACAGTCAAGCAGGCATCAGCTATGTAGCCAAGTGATCATAGTGTCCAGGGGCAGCCGTAGATGGAGCAGGGAGGCCTCCACTAAGCTAGCACGCGGCGTTTTAAAGTTAGTAGCCCGGGGGGTGGTCTGCTCAGACGGAGGGGGTCTGCTCAGACGGAGGCCGGTTGAGGGCACAGCGGATGGGGTATTCGTCTGCAGACCAGACGTGGTCGTGTCGACAGAGAATCCAAGCCGTATGGCGATGGCGAAAGAGAGGTTGTGAATTGTAGAATTGTGTTTGCTAACTGGTGTTAGCTTCGTGGCAGTGGCGCTAGCTGAGCTAGCTGCAAGCTAGCTGTGAGGATCAGAAGTAGTGGCTCAGGGATTACGGCAGGAATCCGGCGTTGTTGTCGAGAGACAGTCCGATGCTGGTAAATTGGTGAGTAATTCTGCTCTTCATGCGGTGACGTTGATAAACCAGTCGTGGATTAGTAGGATTCCAAGTTGCTCCAGGTAGCTAGTAGGCCGGGGTTAGCAGAATGGGCCTTCAGCGGACGTCACGCCTGAGGGGCCTGTTGGAATCCTCGGGCAGATTATGTCAGTATTCCAGTCGTAGAGGATCGGTGGGGTTCCGTGCCCCGTACCGGCAGTAGAAGGGGTCCGGATGTTGTAACCCAGGAGTGGGCTTCGGTGGTAGCCCAGGAGCCCTAGCCAGGCTAGCTTCAAGCTAATTGGTGCTTGCTCCGGGATGGAAACGCTAGCCAGGAGTAGTCACCCGGGATTACGGTTAGCTAGTTGCGAAGAACCAGATGAAAATGTTCAGAGTCTGCGGTAGGAATCCGGGGATATGGAGAGAAAATAGGTCCGGTATGCTCTGGTTTGAGACGCGTTGTACAAACTGGCAAGAGCTTTCCGAGCTAAAGGTTAGCTGATGACCGCTAGCAGTAATTAGCTGACTGCTAGCTAGTAGCTAGTGAGCTGGCTAGCTTCTGTTGGGGGATTCCAGATTCGAGGTGAATAATACTTTAGAGAAAAAAACAGATCCGCACCACATTGGGTGAGGCGGGTTGCAGGTTGCTTGTCCAGGTTGTCCACACCTCCTTTGTTGTGGTTGTAGTCCAGGATGATGACCTGCTTCCTGTCCTCACGATCACTGATCTCAGCTGTTTTGTGCAGTGTGCTCAGGAGGACCACATTCTTGTTCCTCTTTGGGAGGTAAGAGACTAGAGTGGTGGTGATGGTGAAGTCAAACTTTGAGAAGGTCTCTCTCCCCCTTGTTGCAAGGAGTGCAGGGGGAGCTCAGGCTTGTTCGAACTGTGCCAACCAAAGAGTTCAATCTGTAGCACACATTATCTCCGTGTTTTTTGTTGTTGTATGTAAATGAGTTTAACTGCAGGGTCAAAAACGACCCTAAGGCGATCTTTGTACCCTGGTGGTGTACAGCTTTCATGGAAAGATGAACAAAGGCAATGTTTCACTTTTTCTAATGTTGGGCTCACTATAGGAAAAGTCATCAAATTTCAAGTTTAAAAAATATTATTTTAGGGGGTTTTCTCTGCTGTTAACGTCTTGTGGCTGCAGGGGTAGTATTGAGTAGCTTGGATGAAAGGTGCACAGAGGTGCCCAGAGTAAACGGCCTGCTCCTCAGTCATAGTTGCTAATATATGCATATTATTATTAGTATTGGATAGAAAACACCCTGAAGTTCCTAAAACTGTTTGAATTATGTCTGTGAGTATAACAGAACTCATATGGCAGGCAAAAACCTGAGAAAAAATCCAAACAGTAAGTGGAAATTGTTAGGCTGGTCAATTTTCAACCAAGATTCCATTGAAATTACAGCAAGATATGAATTAGTTTTCACTTCCTACGGCTTCCACTAGATGTCAACAGTCTGTAGAACTTTGTCTGATGCCTCTACTGTGAAGGGGGCCGAATGAGAGAGGAATTAGTCAAGTCTGCCATGACCTGACCAAGCTTTCACCATGCGCGTTCACATAAGAGGGAGCTCTGTTCCATCGCTCATCTGAAGTCAATGTAATTCTCCGGTTGGAACGTTATTCAAGATTTATGATCACAACATTCTAAAGATTGATTCAGTACATCGTTTGACATGTTTCTACTGACTGTTAGTGAACTTTTGGACATTTCGTCAGCTTTTAGGGAACGCACTTTGTGACTTTGGAATTGTTTATCAAACGCGCTAACAAAAGTAGCTAATTGGACATAAATAACGGACATTATCGAACAAATCAAGCATTTATTGTGGACCTGGGATTCCTGGGAGTGCATTCTGATGAAGATCATCAAAGGTAAGGAAACATTTATCATGTAATTTCTGGTTTCTGTAGACTCCAACATGGCGGCTAATTTGACTATTGTTCTGAGCGCCGTCTCAGATTATTGCATGGTTTTCTTTTTCCGTAAAGTTTTTTTGAAATCTGATACTGCGGTTGCATTAAGGAGAGGTTTATCTATAATTCCATGTGTGTAACTTGTATTATCATCTACATTTATGATGAGAATTTATGTTGAAACGATGTGGCTATGCAAAACCACTGGATGTTTTTGGAACTAGTGAATGTAACACGCCAATGTAAACTCAGATTTTTTATATAAATATGAACTTTATCAAACAAAATACATGTATTGTGTAACATGAAGATCATCAAAGGTTAGTGATTCATTTTATCTCTATTTGTGCTTTTTGTGACTCTGTCTTTGGCTGGAAAAATGGCTGTGCTTATTGTGGTTTGGTGTGACCTAACATCATCGTTTGGTGCTTTCACTGAAAAATCGGACACTTTGGTGGGATTAAAAACAAGATTACCTTTAAAATGGTATAAGACACATGTATGGCTGAGGAATTTTAATTATGAGATTTCTGGTTTTTGAATTTGCCGCCCTGCACTTTCATTGGCTGTTGTCATATCGATCCCGTTACCGGGATTGCAGCCCTAAGAATTGACCATAGTGGCGGGTCATTTTTTTACCCTTAAGACAACACAAGGTGTAACTATTAAAACAAACTAATCATGAGGCTAGTTGTTCATATTGGTAAATGGGTAAAATTGGTGGCGATTTGCTATGTACAATAGTTACAAATAAATTATCTAAATACGAGCTGTAATATGTTTGTTAAATAACGTTTTAACATTCTGTTTAAAGACTGTAGCACCTGTGACATTTAACACCATTCATAAAGTAAGAATTACATATGCCCCCCATCACTCAAAAATGTATACATAGCTACACGAGTAAAAATAACTACTTGCAAAACACAACCCATTAAGTTTTGATGTGTACTGCAGTTGAGAATTATGCACATTGACCCATCTACTTTGCTTACTCTCACTAAATTATACAGCAGAAAATATCCCGGCGGATGATGAAAGCTACATGCTGCCAAAGGAGTGAGCAGAAAATTCCATCACGACTGAGGGAGGAGGCTTCATTTGTCCTTATGCATCTGCTGTCCGTGTTCTACCCTTATTTTACTCTGCCTTCCCTCCAAATGTAGGCTCATTGTAATAGCTCTGAATGAAGTTCTTCAAGCAAGGATTGTATGGTTATCAACACTCATTTAACATGAATTCCATAAACTGATGGTATGTCCATTTTTTTCCTATATGTCTGCAGATATTGAATAGACAGGCTAGGTTTGTTTGTAGCTGTAGACTTAAGTTATTCTGTTAGCGTGTGGGAGACAGTCCTTCAACACTTAAGAAGTTAATACAGACATCAACCAACAAGCTCTGCAAGCAGCTCAAACACACCTGAAGTAATTTTACTACAAAACATGTCCTAGGTGTTTTAACAAAAATAAGCTGAATTCAACTAGGAATGCAATGAGAAACCATTTGATAATGCTTGCGGAAAATATACAATCTAAATAATCAACTTTAATAATTATAAATGTACTCATTACAGTGGATGCCCAGGTAAGCCAGGCTTCCCTAAAAAATGTATTAAGAAAAAACCAAAAACAATCTTTAGTCTCTCTGTTTCATAATTTTCCATAAATTCGTAAAAGGCTGTATGTATCTCACCAGAAAAAGCATCTGACCGAGTGAAACAAGCATCCCCTCTTTCTTAGTAAACTCAGCAAAAAAAGAAACATGTCTTTTTCAGGACCTTGCCTTTCAAAGATGATTCATAAAAATCCCCCAAAACTTCACAGATCTTCATTGTAAAGGGTTTAAACACCATTTCCCATGCTTGTTCAATGAACCATACACAATTAATGAACATGCACCTGTGGAACGGTCATTAAGACACTAACAGCTTACAGACAGTAGGCAATTAAGGTCACAGTTATGAAAACTTAGGACACTAAAGAGGCCTTTCTACTGACTCTGAACAACACCAAAAGAAAGATGCCCAGGGTCCCTGGGTCCCTGTGTGAATGTGCCTTAGGCATGCTGCAAGGAGGCATGAGGACTGCAGATGTGGCCAGGGCAATAAACGGCTAAGATGGCGCTACAGGATGGACAGCTGATCATCCTCGCAGTGGCAGACCCCGTAACAACACCTGCACAGGATCGGTACATCCGAACATCACACCTGCGGGACAGATACAGGGTGGCAACAACTGCCCGAGTTACACCAGGAACGCACAATGCCTCTATCAGGGCTCAGACTGTCCGCAATAGGCTGAGAGAGGCTGGACTGAATGATTGTAGGCCTGTTGTAAGGCAGGTCCTCACCAGACATCACCGGCAACAATATCGCCTATGGGCACAAACCCACTGTCGCTGGACCAGACAGGACTGGCAAAAATTGCTCTTCACTGATGAGTCGTGGTTTTGTCTCACCAGGGGTGATGGTCGGATTCACGTTTATCATCGACGGAATGAGCGTTACACCGATGCCTGTGCTCTGGAGCGGGATTGATTTGGAGGTGGAGGGTCCATCATGGTCTGAGGCGGTGTCACAGCATCATCGGACTGCGCTTGTTGTCATTGCAGGCAATCTCAGCGCTGTGCATTACAGGGAAGACATCCTCCTCCCTCGTGGTACCCTTCCTGCAGGCTCATCCTGACATGACCCTCCAGCATGACAATGCCACCAGATGTAACGGATGTGAAATGGCTAGCTAGTTAGCGGGTACGCGCTAGTAGCGTTTCAATCAGTTACGTCACTTGCTCTGAAACCTAGATGTAGTGTTGCCCCTTGCTCTGCAAGGGCCGCAGCTTTTGTGGAGCGATGGGTAACGACCCTTCGTGGGTGTCAGTTGTTGATGTGTGCAGAGGGTCCCTGGTTCGCGCCCGTGTCGGGGCGAGGGGACGGTTTAAAGTTATACTGTTACATTGGTGCCGTGACCCGGATCACTGGTTGCTGCGGTAAAGGAGGAGGTTGAAAGGGGGGTGAGTGTAACGGATGTGAAATGGCTAGCTAGTTAGCGGGTACGCGCTAGTAGCGTTTCAATCAGTTACGTCACTTGCTCTGAAACCTAGATGTAGTGTTGCCCCTTGCTCTGCATGGGCCGTGGCCTTTGTGGACCGATGGGTAACGATGCTTCGTGGGCGACCGTTGTTGATGTGTGCAGAGGGTCCCTGGTTTGCGCCCGTGTCGGGGTTGAGGGGACGTAATAAAGTTATACTGTTACATTGATGCTGTTGACCCGGATCACTGGTTGCTGCGGAAAAGGAGGAGGTTGAAAGGGGGTTGAGTGTAACGGATGTGAAATGGCTAGCTAGTTAGCGGGTACGCGCTACTAGCGTTTCAATCAGTTACGTCACTTGCTCGGAAACCTAGAAGTAGTGTTGCCCCTTGATCTGCAAGGGCCGAGGCTTTTGTGGAGCGATGGGTAACGACCCTTCGTGGGTGTCAGTTGTTGATGTGTGCAGAGGGTCCCTGGATTGCGCCCGTGTCGGGGCGAGGGGACGGTTTAAAGTTATACTGTTACACAGACATACTGCTCGTTCTGTGCTTGATTTCCTGCAAGACAGGAATGTCAGTGTTCTGCCATGGCCAGCGACAAACCTGGATCTCTGGGACATGTTGGATTGGAGGGTGAGGGCTACATACAAATATTTACACACGTTAAGTTTGCTGAAAATAAACGCAGTTGACAGTGAGAGGACGTTTCTTTTTTTGCTGAGTTTATTTGTAGCCCATCTATCTGATGCTGTCTGGTCAAAAAGAGTATGACATTGTTGCTGCCTTTAGCATTGAATGGAAGGGAAGTCAGCGAGCATTTGGCCTGCCTTGATGACAAAAAATATGTAAAAATAATAGCCAGTCAGCATTGAGCTAAACTGTGATTTGATCCTGGCACACCAAAAAGTGTCATGGGAAGCCAGTTTGGATTTGGCTTCATACCAAGCACAGCACATCACATCGAAAGCAGAACCTAATTTATAGAAAAAAACTTGAATTGTTGCTTCTCATTGTGTTATTGTCCTCCGGTGGCTGGCTAGACAGCTAAAATTGTCCCTTTCCTAAATTAGCCATGGATGGAGATAGGGATTTGGACATGTGGCTTTACTTAATTTTCCATACTGGCCTATGACTATAACAGTGATTCTGTTCCAACCATATGCTACCGATCAAACGTTTTATTCATTCTAGGGTTTTTCATTCTAGGGTTTTTCTTTATTTTTACTATTTTCTACATTGTATAATAATAGTGACGACATCAAACCTATGAAATAACGCACATGGAATCATGTAGTAACCAAAAAAACTGTAAAACAAATCAAAATATATTTGAGATTCTTCAAATAGCCACCCTTTGCCTTGATGACAGCTTTGCACACTTGGCATCCTCTCAACCAGCTTCATGAGGTAGTCACCTGGAATGAATTTCAATTAACAGGTGTGTCTTAAGTTGTGGAATTTCTTTCCTTAATGCGTTTGAGCCAATCAGAAGAGTTGGGCAAAACTAAACATGGCGGTTGTCACGCCCTGGCCTTAGTATTATTTGTTTTCTTTATTATTTTAGTTAGGTCAGGGTGTGACATGGGGTATGTGTGTGTTTGGGGGTATTTATATGGTAGAGGTGGTGTTGGTGGTAGTGTATGGGTTTGTGTTGAGTGTATGTATCTAGCTGTGTCTATGGGTGTGTAGTTTTCTAGGAAAGTCTGTGGTTGCCTGAATGGGTTCTCAATTAGAGACAGCTGGTTTCGGTTGTCTTTAATTGGGAACCATATTTAAGGCTGCCATAGGCTTTAGCTGTTTGTGGGTCATTGTATATGTATATGTCGACGTAAGTAGTTTGTGTGTGCACTTGCGTTTGAAGTTTCACGATCGTTTGTTGTTTTGTTAGTGTGGTTTAAGTGTTTCGTGTTCATCTTCGTCGTTATAAATTAAAGAAGATGTATTCATATCATGTTGCGCCTTGGTCCTCTCATTCATGTCAACACGATCGTGACAGCGGTGTTCGCCTTAGCAATCTCACTGGAATAAAGACCACCTCCAATCCTGCCATTATTGAAAGAGATTGTGATACCTCACATCTCAAAATAGGGCTACTTAATGTTAGATCCCTCACTTCCAATGCAGTTAGTCAATGAACTAATCACTGATCATAATCTTGATGTGATTTCCCTGACTGAAACATGGCTTAAGCCTGATGAATTTACTGTGTTAAATGAGGCCTCACCTCCTGGTTACACTAGTGATCGTATCCCCCGCGCATCCCACAAAGGCGGAGGTGTTGCCAACATTTATGATAGCAAATTTCAATTTACCCCCAAAAAACTTTTTTGTTTTTTGAGCTTCTGGTTATGAAATCTATGTAGCCTACTCAATCACTTTTTATAACTACTGTTTACAGGCCTCCTGGGCCATATACAGCGTTCCTCACGGAGTTCCCTGAATTCCTATCGGACCTTGTAGTCATGGCAGATAATATTCACATTTTTGGTGACTTTAATATTCACATGGAAAAGTCCACAGACCCACTCCAAAAGGCTTTCAGAGCCATCATCGATTCGGTGGGTTTTGTCCAACATGTCTCCGGACCTACTCACTGCCACAGTCATACTCTGGACCTAGGTTTGTCCCGTGGAATACATGTTGTGGCTCTTAATGTTTTTCCTCATAATCCTGGACTATCGGACCACCATTTTATTACGTTTGTAATCACAACAAATCATCTGCTCAGACCCCAACCAAGAATCATCAAAAGTCATGCTATAAATTCTCGGACAACTCAAAGATTCCTAGACGCCCTTCCAGACTCCCTCCGCCTACCCAAGGACGTCAGAGTACAAAAATCAGTTAACCACCTAACTGAGGATCAATTTAACCTTGCGCAATACCCTATGCAGTCACAACCCTAAAAACAAAAAACATTTGTCATAAGAAACTAGCTCCCTGGTATACAGAAAATACCCGAGCTCTGAAGCAAGCTTCCAGAAAATTGGAACGGAAATCGGGCCACACCAAACTGGAACTCTTCCGACCAGCACTAACGACCGACCGTAACGTGCAGTATCGAAGAGCCCTCACTGCTGTTCGATCATCCAATTTTCCTCAATTAAGTTGAAAAATAAGAACAATTCGACATTTATTTTTGATACTCTCGCAAAGCTAACTAAAAAGCAGCATTCCCCAAGAGAGGATGGCTTTCTCTTCAGCAGTGATACATTTGTGAACTTTTTTGAGGAAAAGATCGTTATCATTAGAAAGGAAATTACGGACTCCTAAATATGCGTATTCCTCCAAAGCTCAGTTGTCCAGAGTCTGCACAACTCTGCCAGGACCTAGGATCAGAGAGACACTCAAGTGTTTTAGTACTATATCTCTTGACACAATGATGAAAATAATTATGGCCTCAACCTTCAAGCTGCATACTGGACCCTATTCCAACTAAACTACTGAAAGAGCTGCTTCTTGTGCTTGGCCCTCCTATGTTGAACATAATAAATGGCTTTCTATCCACCGGATGTGAACTCACTAAAAGTGGCAGTAATAAAAGTCTCTCTTGAAAAAGCCAAACCTTGACCCCGAAAATATTAAAATATCGGCCTATATCGAATCTTTGGGAAAGCTGTTGCACAGCAACTCACTGCCTTCCTGAAGACAAACAATGTATAAAAAATGCTTCAGTCTGGTTTTAGACCCCATCATAGCACTGAGACTGCACTTGTGAAGGTGGTAAATGACCTTTTAATGGCGTCAGACTGAGGCTCTGCATCTGTCCTCGTGCTCCTAGACCTTTGTGCTGCTTTTGATACCATCAATCAGCACATTCTTTTAGAGATATTGGAAAAACCAAACTGGTCTACACGGACAAGTTCTGGCCTGGTTTAGATCTTATCTGTCGGAAAGATATCAGTTTGTCTCTGGTGTTCCTCAAGGTTCCGTTTTGGGACCACTATTGGTTTCACTATATTTTACCTCTTCTGGATGTCATTCGAAAACATAATGTTAACTTTCCCTGCTATGCGGATGACACACAGCTGTACATTTCAATGAAACATGGTGAAGACCCAAAATGGTCCTGGCTGGAAGTCTGTTTCAGAAATAAGGAAGTGGATGGCTGCAAATGTTCAACTTTTAAACTCGGACAAACAGAGATGCTTGTTTTAGGTCCCAAGAAACAAAGGTCTTCAGTTGAATCTGACAATTAATCTTGATGGTTGTACAGTCGTCTCAAATAAAACTGAAGGACCTCGGCGTTACTCTGGACCCTGATCTCTGTTTTGACGAACATATCAAGACTGTTTCAAGGACAGCTTTTTTTACATCTACGTAACATTGCAAAAATCAGAATTTTTTTTGTCCAAAAATTATGCAGAAAAATTAATCTATGCTTTTGTCACCTCTAGGTTAGACTACTGCAATGCTCTACTTTCCGGCTACCCGGATAAAGCACGAAATAAACTTCAGTTAGTGTTAAACACGTCAAGATTCTAGCAACCTAGAACCAAAACATCTGATCATATTACTCCAGTGCTAGCCTCTCTACACTGGCTTCCTGTTAAGGCAAGGGCAGATTTCAAGGTTTTACTGCTAACCTACAAAGATTTACATGGGCTTGCTCCTACCTATCTTTCCGATTTTGGTCCTGCCGTACATACCTACACGTACGCTACGGTCACACGTACGCCACGGTCACAAGAGGCAGGCCTCCTAACTGTCCCTAGAATTTCTAAGCAAACAGCTGGAGGCAGGGCTTTCTCCTACAGAGCTCCATTTTTATGGAATGGTCTGCCTACCCATGTGCGAGATGCAGACTCTTTCTCAACTTTTAAGTCTTTATTGAAGACTCATCTCTTCAGTAGGTCCTATGATTGAGTGTGGTCTGGCCCAGGGGTGTGAAGGTGAATGGAAAGGCACTGGAGCAACTAACCGCCCTTGCTGTCTCTACCTGGCCGGTTCTCCCCTCTCCACTGAGCTTCCTTGCCTCTAACCCTATTACGGGGGCTGAGTCACTGGCTTACTGGTGCTCGTCATGCTGTCCCTAGGAGGGGTGCGTCACTTCAGTGGGATGAGTCACTGATGTGATATTCCTGTCCAGGGTGGTGCCTGCCCCCCTTGGGTTGAAACGTGGCAGCACGCGTAGTGGGGACACCGTGCGCTCCACCGCATAACACGGTGTCTGACCAGTACGACGCCCTCTCACTCCACGGTAAGCCCGGGGAGTTGGCTCAGGTATCCAAACCGGCTTCGCCACACTCCCCTTTAGCCTCCACCCAAGAAATTTTTGGGTGAGCCTCTCGGGCTTTCGTGCTAGCCGCGTACCCTCATACCTCCGGTTCCTCTCTCCGGTTGCCTCTGCTCTCCTCGCTGCCTCCAGCTGTTCCCATGGGAGGCGATCCTTTCCAGACAGGATCTCCTCCCATGTGTAGCAACCCTTGCCGTTCAAGACGTCTTCCCATGTCCATTCCTCTGTCTGTCTCTGCTGCTGTCGCTGCCCTTCTCCACTCCGCTTGGTCCTCTTGTGGTGGGTGTTTCTGTTACGGCTGTCCTCGCTGACAGAAGGTGGGGACCAAAACGCAGAGTGGTTAGTGTTCATTCTTTTAATGGAAATCAACAAAACACATCAACAAAACACACCAACACAAAATCCCAAAAAAGAAAATCAACCATAGACAACCCACCCAACTCACTCCCTGACCAACTAAAATAAATACAAAACAAAGGAAAACAGGTCAGGAACGTGACATGTTTTGATCAATTCCCAGTGATTATATTTTTTCCAATTACACCCTTGGCAACGACCAATGGGTCTTTCCATATGAAATCAATCAAAAAAGGGCTGATTGATTTTAATATGGAATGTCCCTAATGTGAGTTACAGTGGAATCTATTTAGGATACATGGAAAAGGTCAGCAGCTGGTAGAAAGCATCTCACTAATCCGTTAACGAAGACTACTTTGATGTCTGAAGTTGAGGAAAAAGTTGAGGGTTCTAAAAAGCTAGCATATGTAATTGTTTTAAGATGGTCACACCATGGATCATTTGATTTGGAAAAAATTATCAGGAATAAGATTAAGTGTCTGTCCTATATCTAGGACAGCTCAGGATTTTTTTTTTGGACACACATTTCACATCAAGGATCCACCCCTTTTTTTAATTTTCACCTAAAATGACATACTCAAATCTAACTGCCTGTAGCTCATGCCCTGAAGCAAGGATATACATATTCTTGGTACCATTTGAAAATAAACACATTGAAGTTTTGGAAATGTGAAAGGAATGTAGGAGAATAACAAAATAGATCTGGTAAATGATAATAGAAATAAAAAAACAACTGTTCTTTTGTCATTTTTTTTGTACCATCTTTGAAATGCAAGAGAAAGGCAATGAAGTATTATTCCAGCCCAGGTGCAATTTAGATTTTGGCCACTAGATGGCAGCAGTGTATGTGCAAAATGTTAGACTGATCCAATGAACCATTGTATTTCTGTTCAACATTTTGTATCAAGACTACCCAAATGTGCCTAATTTTTGTTTTATTAACTTTTCATGTTCAAAACTGTGCACTCCTCAAAAAATAGCATGGTATTCGTTCACTGTAATAGGTACTGTAAATTGGACAGTGCAGTTAGATTAACAAGAATTTAAGCTTTCTGCCAATATCAGATACAGTATGTCTATGTCCTGGGAAATGTTCTGGTTACTTACAACCTCATGCTAATCGCATTAGCCTACGTTAGCTCAACCGTCTCATGGAAGGGACACCAATCCCAAAGAAGTTTTAACCTCTTATTTTTGTTCCCACAACTTCCATTCACTTATGAGTTACCTTCAGACGAGTCCCATGACACTTAGTCCAGTGACACTTGTGGAGAACACCACCGTATTTGTGGGATTCAGCTTTCCATAGTGGTCATATTAGTTGTTAGGCCAAACTGTTCGGATGCTACAGACGTTTTCGTGAGAAGACCGATTTTCGGGATGTCTCATGGTCTGACAAACACCGCTGTAGCTCGGCCACCTTCCACCGCAGATGCAGAAGGCCGACATAGGCGGGTGTGGTGGATTGAGACGCATCCCATGCAGATATCGCTAGTTTAACCCTTGTGTGGTGTTGGACTGTTAGTGTTGATGAGCAACTTATGCCATTTAGGGGCCACTGCCCCTTCGGGCAGTACATACCGTCTAAATATGGAATCAAGATCTGGGCTGTCTGATGCTGCTTCATCAAATGTGTGGATCTTGCAAGTGTATACGGGGAACCCAGATGGAGGAGCCCCTGAGAAGAACCAAGGGATGTGGGTTGTCCTGGATGTGACATAGGGACTCCGTGGCCACATCATCACATGCAATACCTTGTTTACTTTCGCACAAGCTGGGACAGGATCTCCTCAAGAGGAAGCTGACGATGGTAGGAACTGTATGAAAAAAATAAGCCAGAGCTCCCACCTCAGGTGTTGAATACACTGAACAGGCCTATCAATTCCTATAAGTTTGTTCACGGCCGACACGTCCCTAGTGTCTTACGTGCCAAAGAAAGGCAACAATGTGGTACTCATGAGTACGCTGCATTGGGACAGCAGAATCTGTGGCCAGGAACATCAAAATCAGAAATCATAATAGATTAAAATGCCACAAAAGGAGGGGTAGACAATTTAAACAAGCTGGTGACTGTCTACAGCTGCAAAAGAAGAACCCTACCGTGGCCACTTGTGATATTCTTCAACATCTCGGGCATCTCAGTGTACAACGCGTTTGTCATCTGGATGGTGTTGAACCCAGACTGGAACAGAGGGAAGCTCCAGAGGAGACAGCTCTTTCTCGAGGAGCTGGGCGAGGCATTGGTAAGACCTCAAATCCAGAGGAGGTAACATATCCCAAGGACCCCAGCTTCTGCAGCCATCGTGAGGAGGATTCAGGAGGAGGATGCTGGTGCCCCCTCCTACCTAGGCCTGGTGTGTGTGTGTGTGTACACACTACCATTCAAAAGTTTGGGGTCATTAAGAAATGTCCTTGATTTTTAAAGATAATCACCTTTTTGTCCATTAAAATAACATAACATTTATCAGAAATACAGTGTAGACATTGTTTATAAATTACTATTGTAGCTGGAAATGGCAGATTTTTTAATGGAATATCTACATCAGCAACCATCACTCCGGTGTTCCAATGGCACGTTGTGTTAGCTTATCCCAGTTTATAATTTCAAAAGGCTAATTGATCATTAGAAAACCCTTTTGCAACAGCTGAAAACAGCTGTGCTGATTTTAAAGAAGATTTAAAACTGGCCTTCTTTTAGACTAGTTAAGTATCTGGAGCATCAGCATTTGTGGGTTAAATTACAGCCTCAAAATGGCCAGAGCAAACTGGCTCTAACCAGAATAGAAAGAGTGGGAGGCCCTGGTGCACAACTGAGCAAGAGGACAAGTACATTTGAGTGTATAGTTTGAGAAACAACCGCCTTACAAATCCTCAACTGGCAGCTTCATTAAATAGTACCCGCAAAACACCAGTGTTGTATGAGATCTTCAGTTTCTTGGCAATTTCTTGCATGGAATTGCCTTAATTTCTCAGAACATGAATAGACTGACGAGTTTCAGAAGAAAGGTGTTTGTTTCTGGCCATTTTGAGTCTGTAATCGAACCCAAAAATGCTGCTGCTCCAGGTATGCAACTAGTCTAAAGAAAGCCAGTTTAATTGCTTCTTTAATCAGCACAACAGTTTTCAGCTGTGCTAACATAATTGCAAGGGTTTTCTAATGATCAATTCACCTTTTTTTAAATGCTAAACTTGGATTAGCTAACACAACGTGTCATTGAAACACAGGAGTGATGGTTGCTGATAATGGGCCTCTGTACACCTATGTAGATTTTTCCATTAAAAAAATCTGTCGTTTCCAGCTACAATAGTAACTTACAACATTAACTTCTCTAGGGTAGGGGGCAGCATTTTCACGTTTGGAGGAAAAACATACCCAAATTCAACTGCCAGTTACTCATCGCCAGGAGATAAGATATGCATATTATTAGTATATTTGGATAGAAAACAGTCTGACGTTTCTAAAACTGTTTGAATCATGTCTGTGAGTATAACATAACTTATTTAGCAGGCGAAACCCCGAGGACAAACCATTCAGATTTTTTATTTTTTAGGTCACTGTATTTTCAATGAATTTTCATTGGGAACCCAGATTTCTAAGCAACTTTCTTGCAGTTCCTACGGCTTCCACTGGATGTCAACAGTCGTGAGAAATAGGTTGAGGTTATTCCTTTGTGTAATGAAGAAATACGGCCATCTTGAAGTCGAGGCACTCCTGGTGTCCTAGACATGCGTTTCAATCAAACAGAAGGCATGCTACAGATCGTTTTAATCCTGTATTGAACACATATCACCCCGTCTTCAATTTGATCGATTATTAACGTAAAAAATACCTAAAGTTGTATTACATAAGTAGTTTGACATTTTTTGGCAAAGTTTACAGGTAACCTTTGATATATTTTGTCGTCATGTTTGAGCAAGTTGGAACCGGTGTTTTTCTGGATCAAACGCGCTGAATAAATGGACATTTTGGACATATATCAACGGAATTAATCGAACAAAAGGACCATTTGTGATGTTTATGGGACATATTGGAGTGCTAACAACAGAAGCTTGTCAAAGTTAAGGCATGAATTATATTTTTATTTATTCTACGTTTTGTGTCGCTCCTGCAGGGTTTAAATGTTTTCTCTCTTGTTTACAATGGTACTATGCTCAGATAATAGCATCGTATGCTTTCGCTGAAAAGCCTATTTGAATTCTGACATGTTGGCTGGATTCACAACCAGTGTAGCTTTAATTTGATATCTTTCATGTGTGATTTAATGAAAGTTTGATTTTATAGTAATTTTCATAGTCATTCATTTTAATGTGGCGCTATGCATTTTCTAAGGCGTTTTGCCAAGTGATACAGTAGCGTCTTGCCTAGACTCAGATTTTTGGATATAAATATGAACTTTACCGAACATAAAATACATGTATTGTGTAACATGAAGTCCTATGAGTGTCATCTGATGAAGATTATTGTCACGTTCTGACCCTAGTTCTTTTGTATTTTCTTTGTTTTAGTGTTGGTCAGGACGTGAGTTGGGTGGGTTCTATGTTTTCTGTTTCTATGTGGGGTTTTCGTTTGGCCTGATATGGTTCTCAATCAGAGGCAGGTGTTTGTCATTGTCTCTGATTGGGAGCCATATTTAGGTACCCTGTTTTCTGTTGGTTGTGTGTGTTTGTTTCCGTGTTTGTTGCCACATGGTACTGTTTCGGTTTCATTCATGTTAACGTTTATTGTTTTGTATTTCATAGTGTTCAGTTTATGTTTTAAAATAAAGTTATGGACACGTACCACGCTGCACCTTGGTCCTCCGATCCTTCAAACTTCTCCTCCTCAGATGAGGAGGACGACAGCCGTTACAATTATCAAAGGTTAGTGATTTAATTTTATTTATATTTCTGCTTTTTAGTAATGCTCTCTTTAGCTGAAAAAATGGCTGTCTTTTTCTGTGACTTGGCTCATACCTTAAATAATCGTTTGGTGTGCTTTCGTCGTAAAACCTTTTTGAATTTTGGATTTACAACAAGTGTAGCTTAAATGGTGTAAAATACTTGTATTTTTGAGGAATTTAAATTATGGGATTTCTGGCTGTTGTTGAGGTGGGACGCTAACGTCCCACATACCCTAGAGAGGTTAAGTGTCTACACTGTATTTCTGATCAATTTTGTTATTTTAATGGACAGAATGTGCTGTTCTTTCAAAAACAAGGACATTTCTAAGTGACCCCAAACGTTTGAACGGTAGTGTTTGTGTGTCAGATGTTAAAATTCCTGAACTAAGTGTTTTCATCATTCTAGATTGAAGCCGGTAGCAATCAGAAGAAGCGCTGTGATGTGTGTGGACACAAAAAGAACAGGAAGACACAGTACACATGTATCAAGTGCAAGAAATACATTTGCAATGTACACACAGTAAAACTCTGTTCTTAATGTGGTGTGTAGACAGGCCTTCATTTGTGTTCATTTATCATTTACATAAAACACTATGTAAAATGTGTCCTTCCAATTTGTTCTGTTCAAAGCAATGAACATCAATAGTGATGACCTTGTTAAATGTATATTTGTTTAAGATAAACATTATTTATTCCATCCATGTCTTGATTATATTTGATTTTTGTTTAAAACAAAAAAACAAATAGCGCTTTTATTGACAAATGTGATCTTGCAGAGGTAAATGGCAAATATTAACCGTGTATGCTGGTTATATTGCCTTTAATTGATATAAGTCAACATCTAAGTATTTTTACTTAAATTGTTATGGGTTAAAAAACCCAATGCTGTGGGTCGATGAGACCCACGAACATAGGGTGAATAACAAAAACATGAACACCACAGAAGGGTTAAACTGACAGATTATATTAATTATGTTATCTTGTTAACATGGACTCCTTTTTGATTTTTTTTGCAACAATGCCCCCTAATATGCTGACATTTTCTAAGAAATAAACCAAAACTGATATTGTGATTTTAAACTCATGGGGTCTAACACTTTATAAAGTTAAGACTTTATTCCATAGTCTGGCTGGCAACATTTGTAAGGCGATGAGGCATTACAGGCAGAAAGAGATCATGCTCATTTAAATTTTGAGCCATCACTCAACCACATGCAAATTAACTGGATGGGGCTTCGTACTAACACTAACGTGGCTTGAATTATTGACATGGCAGATGCCTTGCGCTGCCAACAATGAGGCGTGTGTGAACAAACGGCACTAGAGTGCTAGGAGTCTCCACCAAGGAGAAATGTCTCTGACTATCACATGGCAGTAATCATAGCGAGAGAGAGCAAGAGAGAGGGGGGTGCGAGAAGGCATTAGCTGAGGGCTGAGAACACACTATCCCCCAGGGAGGGAGCAACAGTCAATGCAGTCTGCTTGGTCTCTGTGAATAATCCTAACACATCCTCAGTACACAGAGAAAGGAAAATAAGGTGGCACTAAGTAATGTGAAGTTCACTGACAAAAGCAGGGTTAATACCCCTCAATCTCATGTAGAAACAGCTCTAAACTAATGTCTACAGATGTAGGATCTTAATTTGAGAGTTTGCTACAGCAGAAAAAAATCCTCTAGCAACATTAAATGTAAATTGTTTTATGGATTATACAAAATAAGAACACCTTCCTCCCGTCGGGACATGGACTCTACAAGGTGTCGAAAGTGTTCAACAGGGATGCTGGCCCGTGTTGACTCCAATGCTTCCCACATTTGTGTCAAGTTGGTTGGATGTCCGTTGGGTGGTAGACCATTTTTGATCCACACGGGAAACTGTTGAGCGTGAAAAACCCAGCAACGTTGCAATTATTAAGACGAATATGTGCGCCTGGCACCTACTAACATACCCCATTCAAAGGCACTTACATGTTTTGTCTTACCCAGTCACCCTCTGAATGGCACACATACACAATCCGTCTCAATTGTCTCAAGGCTTAAAAAATGTCTCAAGCCTCTCCTCCCCTTCATCTACACTGATTTAACAAGTGACATCAATAAGTGAGCATAGCTTTCACCTGGATTTTCCTAGTCAGTCTACGTCATGGAAAGATCAGGTGGCATTTTTGATAGGGTTGATATATTTTTATTCAGCGAAAATCAAGTCTGAATTGTCAAATTGGAAGTTCAAAAGTCTTTTTAAACCTCAAAATACACAAGCAAAAAATGTCCTGCAGAAAAGTTATCCTGCAACAGGGTGATCAAATTAACATCCTACATCTCTAATCTAGTCTCTTATGCTATTAGTAATACTGACAGTGTTTGAGTAATGCTTCAGTGTGCATCATCACCATCCCAGACTGCAGCCGACACAATCATAACACATTTCGTATTAAGAGGTGGGAATGCGAAGTTCGACCAAATTATGCAAATGTCTTGCGCGAAATATCGATTCGGACTATGAGGGCACCATTTCAAAGATGAGTTTAGTTTGGTCTGCGCCTGTTTCCCAAACCCTCTTTCTTTTACTGGATTGCCTGCCCTGCCGTTTCCCCAGAGGGCCTTGCCAGGGAATGTTTGTGATTTATAGGCAGTCTGTCATTCCATACGCCTACTAATTACAATCTTCATTTAATGGGCAGCTGACATGTGTTTCCGAGGGAGAGCATTTCAAAAAAAGAATCTTCATGAGCATGACCCGGACAGGCGGACAGGAATCCAGGCGCTGGTGTCCACCCACACTGTAGCTACCAACAGTTCCTTCCTCCACAAAGCCAAGCACCGCCTCGCTTATTCTATCTTCTTGTCTGTCACAATTTGGGCTTTGAAACGGCAGTTGAATAGAAGCGATTCCGAGCGGTTGCAGATGTTTAAGATAAATGGGTCATATCCCAACTGTCTGCCTTAATTAGGGTTTGTTGTGTGAGAGGCTGTTGTGTGAGTAATTAACAAATCTTTTCATTGAGTGCCTTTCATCTTTCATAAAAGGCCCACATAATTGGATTTGTTTGCCTTTTGTTTATCCAATGGCTGGCCTGGAACCATCATTATTTTCCCCTCTTCAAAGTGAAAATAGTTTATCGCATTACAGTATGTCAATGTCGTTCAGCATTTGTTGTGTTGAGATGAATTCAACTTTCAGATTGTCGGTCACAGGAGTGCCAATCACAATCAGTTGAGAACCTTTAATTCAGAAGTGCGACTGGAGATGGTTTAGGCTGCTTAGACTAAAATACTTATTTTGGGACTGCTGTGATCACTGACTGTCTTGATTTTTCAAAAACAACAGAACTGGTATAGCCCCAATCCAAACGTTTTGAGAGATGAATGCACCTGTTGTGGGAAGTTCATGAAAAAAGGAACCCCATTAAAAAAGAAAACGTTGGATGTTTATTTTCCTGCTCTTGTCGCAGAACAATTGCACAATGTCTACCTTAGGGCCATGTGAAATGTGGTAGGTAGAAGTCTGTACCATTGCTAGCTGGCAAATCCCCTTAATTCATTATTCTCTAAAAGAGACGACTTATGAACTGCACAGCTGAAAAATAATTACATCTGCAATGCTCATTCAATCACACTTGGGCTGACATCGCTTTAGGGCCATGTCAAATCAAATCAAATTTTATGTCACATACACATGGTTAGCAGATGTTAATGCGAGTGTAGCGAAATGCTTGTGCTTCTACTTCCGACCATGCAGTAATATCTAACAAGTAACCTAACCTAACAATTTCACAACAACTAGTGTAAAGGAATGAATAAGAATATGTACATAAAAATATATGAATGAGCGATGGAAGAACGGCATAGGCAAGATGCAGTAGATGGTATAGAGTACAGTATATACATATGAGATGAGTAATGTAGGGTATGTAAACATTATATAAAGTGGCATTGTTTAAAGTGGCTAGTGATACATTTATTACATACATTTTTTCATTATTTAAGTGGCTAAAGATGAGTCAGTATGTTGGCAGCAGCCACTCAATGTTAGTGGTGGCTGTTTAACAGTCTGATGGCCTTGAGATAGAAGCTATTTTTCAGTCTCTCGGTCCCTGCTTTGATGCACCTGTACTGACCTCGCCTTCTGGATGATAGCGGGGTGAACAGGCAGTGGCTCGAGTGGTTGTTGTCCTTGATGATCTTTTTGGCCTTCCTTTGACATCGGTTGGTGTAGGTGTCCTGGAGGGCAGGTAGTTTGCCCCCGGTGATGCGTTGTGCAGACCTCACTACCCTCTGGAGAGCCTTACTGTTGTGAGTGGAGCAGTTGCCGTAACAGGCGGTGATACAGCCCGACAGGATGCTCTCGATTTGTGCATCTGTAAAAGTTTGAGTGTTTTTGGTGACAATCCGCATTTCTTCAGCCTCCTGAGGTTGAAGAGGCGCTGCTGCGCCTTCTTCACCACGCTGTCTGTGTGGGTGGACCATTTCAGTTTGTCCGTGATGTGTACTCCGAGAAACTTTAAACTTTCCACCTTCTCCACTACTGTCCCGTCGATGTGGATAGGAGGGTGCGCCCTCTGCTGTTTCCTGAAGTCCATGATCATCTCTTTTGTTTTGTTGACATTGAGTGTGAGGTTATTTTCTTGACACCACACTCCGAGGGCCCTCACCTCCTCCCTGTAGGCCATCTCGTCGTTGTTGGTAATCAAGTCTACCACGGTAGAAGTCTGTACCATTCCTAGCTGGCAAAAATCCCCTTAATTCATTATTCTCTAAAAGAGATGATTTCAAAACTGCACAGCTGAAAAAGAATTACATCTGCAATGCTCATTCAATCACACTTGGGCTGACATCGCTTTGTCATAGCAACCCTCCTGTAAGTGCTAAAGTGAAAGTAGAGCTATATTCCAAAGTAGCAAAGTTATCTACGAATTACTATAATAGTGAGTTTTGTATGGGCAGGTTATTGATGATGAGTCTGAGTGATTGCCTTGAGAAGAGTAACGCTTTGTTGGCTTCCATAGCACTCTAAAATCTATGCCATATGTTTTGCACATCTCCATAGAAATCTCCCTACTTCTCATATTTTTGCAATAGATACAGTGTGCTAAAAATTGAATATTCTCAACCAGCTAAAGGATATCACCAATTTATAAAACTACAGAATACATCCTTTCAGAACTTGGACACTGCTTATCCATCGGCAGCAGATATGTCTGGACTCATGAGTCTGCGCATCATTGACTCGTGTGTCGAGTGCTGGAATTACTAGTCAATAACCTGCCACTCCATTGACTGCTCCACTAAGTGCCAGTCAAGGCTATTTGTTTCCAAAATACATCAAGTGTTGAAAAACTTAAATCATTGTACAGTATATCTCAGTAGTTTACCACACACACAATAGATGTACTCAGTATGTGTGTATACACTTTGACTGGTACTGCATGTATGTTATACAGTGCCAGTCAAAATGCATTTCAATTAACAGGTGTGCCTTGTTAAAAGTTAAATAGTGTAATTTCTTCCCTTCTTAATGCGTTTCAGCCAATCAGTTGTGTTGTGACAAGTTAGGGGTGGTATACTGAAGATAGCCCTATTTGGTAATGGGCCAAGTCCATATTATGGCAAGAACAGCTCAAATAAGCAAATAGAAATGACAATCCATAATTTCTTTAAGACATGGTCAGTCAATTTCAAGAACTTTGAAAGTTCCTTCAAGTGCATTCGCAAAAACAATCAAGCGCTATGATGAAACTGGCTCTCATGAGGACCGCCAAAGGAAAGGAAGACCCAGAGTTACCTCTGCTGGAGAGAAGTTCATTAGTGGTACCAACCTCAAAAATTGTTCAGAGACTGCGTGAATCAGGCCTTCTTGGTCGAATTTCTGCAAAGAAACCACTACTAAAGGACACCAATAATAAGAAGAGACGTGCTTGGGCCAAGAAACACGAACAATGGACATTAGACCAGTGGAAATATGTCCTTCGTTCTGAGTCCAAATTTGAGATGTTTGGTTCCGTTTGTAAGACGCGGTGTGGGTGAACGGATGATGTGTCTTTCCCACCGTAAAGCAAGGACGAGGTGTTATCAGGTGTGGGTGCTTTGTGAGTGACACTGTCTGTGATTTATTTAGAATTCATGGCACACTTAACCAGCATGACTACCACAGCATTCTGCAGCGATACACCAACACATCTGGTTGGGGCTTAGTGGGACTATCATTTGTTTTTCAACAGGTCTATTACCCAACACACCTCCAGGCTGTATAAGGGCTATTTTATCAAGGAGAGTGATGGAGTGCTGCATCAGATGACCTGGTCTCCACAATCCCCCGAGCTCAACCAAGTTGAGATGGTTTGGGATGAGTCAGACCGCAGAGTGAAGGAAAAGCATTCCAAGTGGGCTGGTTGAGATAATGCCAAGAGTTTGCAAACCTGTCATCAAGGCAAAGGGTGGCTATTTGAAGAATCTCAAATACAAATATATTTAGATTTTTTTTTTTAATTGGTTACTACATGATTCCATATGTGTTATTTCATAGTTTTGATGTCTTCACTATTATTCTACAATGTTGAAAATATTTTAAAAAACTTTTAAAAAACTTGAATGAGTAGGTGTTCTAAAACTTGGGTTAATAAAGATGACTTGTGAAGAACAGGAAGGACTGCACACTGTTTATGCTGCCAATTCACGTCTTTATTGACATTTTGATCCAAAACGGATCGAAATGTCGCTAGCTATTCGCTGGCGCAGATGGGGACACTTCAGGCTGAGGAGTAAGTTTCACACTCTGCAGGTGCTACACACACATCCCAAAATATACACATTTCAACTAACATGACCGTTACGCACATGACACATGGTGGGTGTGGAAACAATTCAATTCCCTTTTGCGCATAGTCAATAATAATTAATCAGAGGTACATATGATCATAAAGGATTATATAAATACAAATCGGTCCGTGTTAAAACCTACTGTAGGCAACAGTAGAAAAGGATTACTGTAAATTGGAAACTGTTGGAATACCCGCCCATATCACCGTTACGCTCAGGACACGCGCTGGCCATAGATATAATTACAGTGACCTATGTTTTTAAAACAACTGATGTGCACATGTAGTAGTTACAGAAAATGTAATACTTACTGTACAGTCGTGGCCAAAAGTTTTGACAATGACCCAAATATTAATTTTCACAAAGTCTGCTGCCTCAGTTTGTATGATGTCAATTTGCATATACTCCAGGATGTTATGAAGAGTGAAAAGATGACTTGTAATTATTGCAAGTCCCTCTTTGCCATGCAAATGAACTGAATCCCCCAAAAACATTACCACTGCATTTCAGCCCTGCCACAAAAGGACCAGCTGACATCATGTCAGTGATTCTCTCGTTAACACAGGTGTGACTGTTGATGAGGACAAGGCTGGAGATCACTCTGCCATGCGGATTGAGTTCGAATAACAGACTGGAAGCTTCAAAAGGAGGGTGGTGCTTGGAATCATTGTTCTTCCTCTGTCAATCATGGTTACCTTTTCAGAGCTCGTTTAGATTTTCCTACATAACATAGACCACATACACTCGATCAGGTGTACCACATTTTTTTGTAGAACACTTAATGATATCCTTAATCTTAATGGACTTTCCCATGATGGGGTGATTGAACATTGTGCATTTTATTCGTAAAGTTACACTGGGTACATCGGCCACATCTATAATTACAGTCCGGGACATTGTTCAGGAAGGTGCTACATGGCATCGATGGGGAAAAAAGACCTCCCCACAATTTGACTGATGTAAGGGGTGCGTCTGAAGACTACCAGTGGGAGTTCTTTAAAGATCTTTTCCAGTTGTGTGCCAGTGCTCAAGATGTGCCAGTGTTTTTCAATGATATGGTCAAATTGTTTGCGAAGTGGGGAGTATAGAAATTACATGTTGATTCAAACAGAAGGGAACTGCTATGGGTAGTAAAATGGCCCTGGATTATGCCAATCTGTATTTAACCTTTATT
The DNA here is from genome assembly GCF_029448725.1 of Salvelinus fontinalis. Lineage (NCBI taxonomy): Eukaryota > Metazoa > Chordata > Actinopteri > Salmoniformes > Salmonidae > Salvelinus > Salvelinus fontinalis. The sequence goes on from NC_074677.1 coordinate 10,015,430, forward strand.
TAACTAGTCAATTAAGAACAAATTCTTATTTACAATGACAGCCTTCCAAGAGGCAAAAGGCATCCTGCAGGGACGGAGGCTGGGATTAAAAATGTAGGACAAAACACACATTACGACAAGAGACCACAATACTACAAAAAGAGAGACCTGAGACAACACAGCATGATAGTAACACAACATGACAACAACACAGTAACAACATGGTAGTGACACAACATGGCAGCAGCACAACATGGTAGCTGCACAAACATGGTACAAAACATTGTTTGGCACAGGCAACAGCATCAAGGCAAAAAGGTATAGAAAACAATACATGATTGAGTCTTTGAATCTAGAGATGGAGATAACACTGAAAGCCTACCGACAGGAATTCCTTTTTACACAGGACTTACACCCTGCACCACTGAAATAGAGCTTCCCTATCAGCCAATACAGTCACAAATGCAGGATCTGTAGCAAGAGCAAAATTGTGGTGTGGGGGTGGGTGAATTTTTTCTTTTACATTTTAAGACTAATTTCCTGCAATTCTACACAGTTTGACATTACATTTTAAGCCTCTCTTGAGGGGTATATGGAGGGGTATTTTGAAAACATACACTAAGTGGAAAGACAAATGTAAGTCCCCCCAAAAATACAAATTTAGGAGAAACACATTTTGGGGGTGGGGCTAACTTCCTGCATTTCAAAAAATTTAGCCATGGGCTTGAGAGGAATGTTTAGTTTTATAATGCTTTTCAACATTTTGTGATGAGTCTGAGACACTTTTGCAGTTTTAAAGCTAAATTCCTGCAATTCTACACATTTTGCCATATGGCAGAGAGAATAATGTATGTTTTATAGCTCATCTCATGCTATTGTTCACATTTTTGCCATGAGGATGTTTTTTTCAGTTTTAACGCTAATTTCCTGCTTCTCTACACATTTTGCCATGAGGCTGAGAAAATGTTGCCGTTTTAACCTCTCTGGGATATAGGGGGTGCTGTTTCGACTTAGGGAAAATTGGTCTCCAAATTAAACTGCCTAGTACTCAATTCTTGCTCGTACAATATGCATATTATTGTTATTATTGGATAGAAAACACTCTCTAGTTTCTATAACCGTTGGATTTATGTCTCTGAGTGAAACAGAACTCATTCTACAGCACTTTTCCTGCCAGGGAGTGAGATTTCAGAAATCTTGGCCCCTGCTCCCAGGTCAGTTCATAAGTCCCTGTGAATGCTATGATGCTACAAACACTGCCCACGCATTCCTCTAGATGTCAGTAAGCGGGGAGATTTTGAATGGAGTGGATTGCGCAATCCGGGCTCTATAAATAGACCCTGGAGCGGAAAGAACGTCCTTTTCAACAGTGCGCTCGACGCAGAGTGGTCGTCGGACTGGCCTCCTTCCAAGCTTTTTTTTAGCCACTTATATATCGCCGGTCATGTTTTTATTCGTTATAGGTGTTAAAAACATCATAAGGTAGTTGATTTAAACCGTTTTATAGCAATTTATATCCGTTTAGTGCGATTTTGAGGCATTTCTTTGTGATACACTTTGAAGCGCTGGGCACGTTTCCAGTACCGGTCGAACGTTAGTGGCCATTTCGACAGGACAAGAGGACATCTTTCGACCAAAAGACGATTAGACCGGAGAAAGGATACATTGCCCAAGATTCTGATTGAAGATCAGCTCATAGTAAGAACTATTTTTGATGATAAATCGTTATTCTGTAGAAAAATGTCAAACGCATAAGCCGCCATTTTGTTTTGTGTAGCTTCGCTTGGCGAACCCTGTATTGCACATTAACTTCTTGTCAATAGGGGGTGTTATTAGCAATTTGTAATAATTACGTTCCCAAATTAAACTGCCTCGTACTCAATTCTTGCTCGTACAATATGCATATTATTATTACTATTGGATAGAAAACTCTCTAGTTTCTAAAACCGTTTGAATTATATCTGTGAGTGAAACAGAACTGGACTTAGAGCAATTTTCCTATGTGGATGTGAGAATGCAAAATTTTGCAAGCTGCTCTGAGATCTGTTTATAAATCTGCCTGTCTTCTATTGGTTGAGATGCACTGCATACGCCTTCCCCTGGATGTTAGCGAATAGGGAGACTTGAAATGGAGTCTCTACGTAGATCTGAAAGGTTATAAATCGCTTGGCAAGACGTGTCTGGTCTTTTCCCTCTTCGCTCTGACGCACTGAGGACCTTGGCATATTGTACTAGAACCTTCGGTTATAGCTCTTAGAAATTTCCGGCTGTGATTTTATTCGATATTGGCTTTAAAGACATGATAATGTTGTTATTTTAAACCAAATTATATCAGTTTGTCAGTATATTGCGATTTTCGGGTATTTATTTTCGTGGCGTTCTAGGGAGTTGGGTATCTCTGTCTCAAATGCTAATGTTTACTGCTAATTGCAACGTTGAAGAGGATGTTCTACAACCGAGCAACGATTATTTTGGACAAAGGACACCTTTCCCAAGATTCTGATGGGAGTTCATCAAAAAGTAAGAACTATTTATGCTGATAATTCGTTGTTCTGTTGAAAAATGTCAAATGCATAAGCCGCCATTAATTTCAGTGTAGCCTCGCTTTAACGCACGCTGTATGTTGAAGTAACGTTAATTTTAAAAATGTAACACAGCGATTGCATTAAGAACTAATTTGTCTTTCATTTGCTGTCCAACCTGTATTTTTTAGTCAGGTTTATGATTATTTATTGATTAGAATAGGTGCCTCTCCAAAGATTTCTCCCGACATTTTCTGGGCAGCTTGGCAACTTTTCTCATTGTATAACCTGTTGAGGATGGGGGCGCTGTTGTGACTATTTATGCTAATCGTGTAATTTTTGAAACGGCTTCCCACAAAATCCTTGATCGTACAATATGCATATTATTATTATTATTATTATTGGATAGAAAACAGTCTATAGGAGTTGAAATTTTGTCTCTAAGTGGAACAGAGCCCATTCTACAGCAATTTCCCTGACATGGAGTCAGATTTCAGAAATTTTGGCCACTGTTCTGGAGTCAGTTAAAAGGGCACTGTTATTGCTATGACTATACGGACACTGCTTACGTATTCCCCTGGATGCCTTTACGTGATGACGATTTGAATGGGGTCGATTGCGCGTTCACAGGCCCTATAAATAAAAAAACCCTGTAGGTAGGAGCTCCTTTGCAGCTGCGTAATGCGCGTGGAGGACATCGACCTGCTATTTTTCCAAGCGTTAGTTTAGCCTGTTATATTTTTCCGGTCATGTTTTTACTGGTTATAGGAGTTAAAAACATCATAAGGTAGTTAATTTAAAGCGTTTTATAGCAATTTATATCCGTTTAGTGCGATTTTGGGACATTTATTTCTTTAACGCTGTGAATAGCTGGGCACGCTTCCAGTTCATCCCGAACGCAGTTGGCATTTCCACATGGCAAGAGGACAGCTTTCCACCAAAAGACGATTACTCCCAAGAAAGGATCCTTTGCCCAAGATACTGATGGAAGAACAGCTCAAAGTAGGACATTTTTATTATGATAAATCGTGTTTGTCGAAAAATGTTAGTGGCTTAGGACGCCATGTTTTTTGACGTAGCTTCGCTTGGCGCAAACTGTATTGAAAAGTAAGGATAAATTAAAAAATGTAATTCCGCAATTGTATTAAGAATTAAATTGTCTATCAATCCCTGTCCACCCTATATTTTTTAGTCACGTTTATGAGTATTTATGTATAAGAGTAGATCACTGTCTAAGTGGCGCAAGGACATTTTCTGACCAGCTGAGCTACATTTCACATTGTCTAACCATGATTTTGGTGGCTAAATATAAACATTTTCGATCAAACTCTATATGGATTGTGTAATATGATGTTACAGGAGTGTCATCTGAAGAATTCTGAGAAGGTTAGTGAAAAAATTAATATATTTTGGCGATGTTGACGTTATCGCTCACTTTGGCTAGAATCAATGCTGGGCTGCTGTGCTATGTGCTATGCTAATATAACGATTTATTGTGTTTTCGCTGTAAGACACTTAGAAAATCTGAAATATTGTCTGTATTCACAGGATCTGTGTCTTTCGATTCGTGTATGCTGTGTATTTTTACGAAATGTTTGATGATTAGTAAGTAGGTAAACACGTTGCTCTAAGTAGTTTTTCTATTCCATTTGTGACGGTGGGTGCAATTGTAACCTATGCCATCTGCCTGAAATATGCACCTTTTTCTAACAAAACCTATCCCATACCATAAATATGTTATCAGACTGTCATCTAATGAGTTTTTTTCTTGGTTAGGGGCTATAAATATCTTAGTTTAGCCGAATTGGTGATAGCTACTGGTGTTGGTGGACAAATAAAAGATGGTGGATTATGCTAATGTGTTTTTAGGTAATAGATGTACATCTTTACATATTGTGTCTTCCCTGTAAAACATTTTAAAAATCGGACATGTTGACTGGATTCACAAGATCTGTGTCTTTCATTAGCTGTATTGGACTTTAATGTGTGAAAGTTAAATATTTAAAAAAAATTTTTTTTTTGAATTTCGCGGCACTGGTTTTTCAGTGGGGGTGGGGGGGGGGAGTGCCGCTAGCGGCACACTCATCCTAGACAGGATAACCACGATTTGTGCCGCTAAATATGCACATTTTCGAACAAACTCTATATGTATTGTGTAATATGATGTTATAGGACTGTCATCTGAAGAATTCTGAGAAGGTTAGTGAAAAAATTAATATATTTTGGTGGTTTATACGTTATCGCTTTTTTTGGCTTGAATCAATGCTGTTGTGATGTTTGCTATTGTGGTAAGCTAATATAACGCTATATTGTGTTTTCGCTGTAAAACACTTAGAAAATCTGAAATATTGGCTGGATTCACAAGATCTGTGTCTTTCATTTGCTGTACGCTGTGTATTTTTAAGAAATGTTTTATGATGAGTAATTAGGTAATACACGATGGTCGCTGTAGTTATTCTAGTTGCTTTGGTGAGTTGTGATGGTGGCTGCAATGGTAAACTATGATTTATACCTGAAATATGCACATTTTTCTAACAAAACATTTATTGTATAGCATATGTTAGACTGTCATCTGATGAAAGTGTTTCTTGGTTAGTGGCTATTTATATCTTTATTTGGTCGAATTTGTGATAGCTACTGATGCAGTAAGAAAATGGTGGAGTAAAAAAAGTGGTGTCCTTTGCTAACGTGGTTAGCTAATAGATTTACATATTGTGTCTTCCCTGTAAAACATTTTAAAAATCAGAAATGATGGCTGGATTCACAAGATGTGTATCTTTCATTTGGTGTCTTGGACTTGTGATTTCATGAACATTTTATTATATGATATCCCTGTGGCTTTAGGCTAGGCTATGCTAGTCAGCTTTTTTGATGGGGGGGTCCCGGATCCGGGTTTGTGACTCGTTAGAGGCTAAGCTATATTACATTTTTGGGGTAAATTATTTCATACTAAGAGTATACAATTGCTCAGAGAAATAGATTTTGTTTAACAAGAAATGTATTGTTTTCTTCAAAAAGGTAGAGGTCAAAATTATTGACTCCCGAAAAGATTCTTATAAATGAAGTAGTCAAAAGTTTAGTATTTGGTTCCATTTTTCTAGCAATCAAAGACTACATCAAGCTTGTGACTCTACAAACTTTTGGTTGTGCTGCATATTATTTTGCGCCAATGGTAATAATGTATTGTCATTTTGGAGTGACATTTATTTTAAATCAGAAAAGAATACTATATGTTTCTAAACACTTCTACAATAATGTGGATGCTACCATGATTACAGATAATCCTGAATGAATCGGGAATAATGATGAGTGAGAAACTTACACAAGGTCAAAGATCATACCCCATAATGACAAAATGGATACAGGTTTTTAGAAATGTTTGCAAATTTATTTTGAATAAAAACAATACCTTATTTATATACAGTACGTATTCAGACCCTTTGCTGTGAGACTCGAAATTGAGCTCCGCTGCATCCTGTTTCCACAACTTGGAGTCCACCTGTGGTAAATTCAATTGATTGGACATGATTTGGAAAGGCACACGCCTGTCTATATAAGGTTCCATAGTTGACTGTGCATGTCAGAGCAAAAACCAAGCCATAAGGTCGAAACAATTGTCAATAGAGCTCCGAGACAGGATTGTGTCGAGGGACTGATCTGGGGAAGGGTACCAAAACATATCTGCAGCATTGAAGGTCCCCAGGAACACAGTGGACTCCATCCTTCTTAAATGGAAGAAGAACCACCAAGACTCTTCCTGAAGTTGGCCGTCCGGCCAAACTGAGCAATCGGGGGAGAAGGGTCTTGGCCGGGCAGGTGACCAAGAACCCAATGGGAGCTCTGACAGAGGTCCAGAGTTTTTCTGTGGCGATGGGAGAACCTTTCAGAAAGATAATCATCTCTGCAGCACTCCACCAAAAAGGTCTTTATGGTAGAGTGGCTAGATGGAAGCCACTCCTCAGTAAAAGATACAACAGCCTGCTTGGAGTTTGCCAAAAGGCAACTAAATAACTCAGACCATGAGAAACAAGGTTATCTGGTCTGATGAAACCAAGATTGAACTCTTTGGCCCGAATGCCAAGTGTCACGTCTGGAGGAAACCTGGCACCATCCCTATGGTGAAGCATGGTGGTGACAGCATCATGCTGTGGCGATATTTTTCAGTGGCAGGGACTAGGAGACTAGTCAGGATTGAGGCAAAGATGAATGGAGCAAAGTACAGAGCGCTCCTTGATGAAAACCTGCTCCAGAGCACTCAGGACCTCATACTGGCGCGAAGTTTCACCTTCCAACAGGACAACGACCCTAAGCACACAGCCAAGACAATGCAGGAGTGACTGCGGGATAAGTCTCTGAATGTTCCTTGAGTGGCCCAGCCAGAGCCCAGACTTGAACCCGATCGAGCATCTCTAGAGAGACCTGAAAATAGCTGTGCAGCAACGCTCCCCATCCAACCTGACAAAGCTTGAGAGGATCTGCAGAGAAGAATGGGAGAAACTCCCCAAATGCATGTGTGCCAAGCGTGTAGCGTCAATGTAGTGCCAATAAAATTGGAGGCTGTAATCGCTGCCAAAAGGTGCTTCAAGAAAGTACTGAGTAAAGGGTCTGAATACTGTAAATGTGATATTTCAGTTTATTTATTATTAATTTGCTAAAATGCTTTGTCATTAACATGTATTGTGTGTAGATTAATGAGGGGATTTAAAAATATATATATATCTATTTTGGAATAAGGCTGTAACCAAACAAAATGTGGAAAAAGTCAAGGGGTCTGAATACGCTATCTCATTACATCAACATATAGCTTGTCAATTCAACAAAAAGCAGATTGTGGATTATTCAAGTCACTACAACTAAATGTAAAACCAAGCTAACTGACAACCCAGTTAAAAACCCTCCATAGAAAGTGACTTGGCAAAAAAGCTAGAAGCACCATGTCCTGGTTTAGAGAGCCTCTTTAGAGCAGTATATTTTACATTTTTACATTTTAGTCCAGAGCGACTGACAGTTAACCTGTCTAGGATGAGGGTGCCGCTAGCGGCACTCCCCCCCCACCCCCACTGAAAAGGCAGAGCCGCGAAATTCAATTTTTTTTTTTTTTTTAAATATTTAACTTTCACACATTAAAGTCCAATACAGCTAATGAAAGACACAGATCTTGTGAATCCAGCCAACATGTCCGATTTTTAAAATGTTTTACAGGGAAGACACAATATGTAAAGATGTAAATCTATTAGCTAAAAAAACATTAGCATAATCCACCATCTTTCTTTGTCCACCAACAACAGTAGCTATCACTAATTCGGCTAAACTAAGATATTTATAGCCCCTAACCAAGAAAAAAACTCATCAGATGACAGTCTGATAACATATTTATGGTATGGGATAGGTTTTGTTAGAAAAATGTGCATATTTCAGGTAGATGGCATAGGTTACAATTGCACCCACCGTCACAAATGGACTAGAATAACTACATAGAGCAACGTGTTTACCTACTTACTAATCATCAAACATTTCGTAAAAATACACAGCATACACTAATCGAAAGACACAGATCCTGTGAATACAGACAATATTTCAGATTTTCTAAGTGTCTTACAGCGAAAACACAATAAATCGTTATATTAGCATAGCACATGTGCAAACATTACCCCAGCATTAATTCTAGCCAAAGTGAGCGATAACGTAAACATCGCCAAAATATATTATTTCTTTCACTAACCTTCTCAGAATTCTTCAGATGACACCCCTGTAACATCACATTACAACATGCATATACAGTTTGTTCGAAAATGTGCATATTTAGCCACCAAAATCATGGTTAGACAATGGGGAAAGTAGCCCAGCTGGTGAGAAAATGTCCGTGCGACATATTAGACAGTGATCTACTCGTATACATAAATACTCATAAACGTGACTAAAAAATATAGGGTGGACAGCGATTGATAGACAATTTAATTCTTAATACAATCGCGGAATTACATTTTTTAAATTATCCTTACTTTTCAATACAGTTTGCGCCAAGCGAAGCTACGTCAAAAAACATGGCGTCCTAAGCCACAAAAATTTTGCGACAAACACGATTTATCATAATAAAAATGTCCTACTTTGAGCTGTTCTTCCATCAGTATCTTGGGCAAAGGATCCTTTCTTGGGTCTAATCGTCTTTTGGTGGAAAGCTGTCCTCTTGCCATGTGGAAATGCCAACTGTGTTCAGCATGAACTGGAAGCGTGCCCAGCAATTCACAGCGTTTCAGAAATAAATGTCCCAAAATCGCACTAAACGGATATAAATTGCTAAAACGCTTTAAATTAACTACCTTATGATGTTTTTAACTCCTATAACGAGTCTTAACATGACCGGAGAAAGATTACTCCCAACACTAATGCTTGGAACAGGTGCGGGTCGGTGTCCTCCAGGCGCATGACGCAGCTCCAAAAGAGTGACTAGCTACAGGGTTTTTTAATTTATAGTGCCTGTGAACGCGCAATCGACCCCATTCAAATCGTCATCACGTAAAGGCATCCAGGGGAAGACGTAAGCAGTGTCCGTATACTCATAGGAATAACATTGGCTTTAAAACTGACTCCAGAACAGTGGCCAAAATTTCTGAAATCTGACTCCATGTCAGGGAAATTGCTGTAGAATGGGTTCTGTTCCACTTAGAGACAAAATTTCAACTCCTATAGAAACTATAGACTGTGTTCTATCCAATAATAATAATATGCATATTGTACGATCAAGAATTTTGTAGGAAGCCGTTTCAAAAATTACACGATTACCATAAATAGTGACAACAGCGCCCCCAGCCTCAACAGGTTAATCTTAAAATAGCCAGGTGTGACAACCACATAACGTAGCTATCAGTAGAGTCTGAGCTAGAAGTGGTGGGGTTTCCAAGAGAACTGATTTGGCAGAACGGAGTGCCTGGGTTGGTGTGTTTGGTTTAGCCTGAAGGTAGGGATGGGAGGTTCCTCTTGTTGTTCTGTAAGCAAGCACCACAGTCTTGTTGTGGATGTAAGCCTCGACTGGTTTGCCAGTGGAGTATGTGTAGGAGCTGGGTGACCTGAAAGAACTTGGGAAGGTTGAAAACAGTTGGGCTGCAGCGTCCTGGTTTTAAGTTGCATGGGTTTGATGGCACAAGCTGGGCGCCCAGCCAACAGCGAGTTGCAGTAATCCAGACAGGAGAGGACAAGTTCCTGGATTAGGACCTGTGCAGCTTCCTGTCTTAGGTAGGGCCGTACTCTACGGGTCACTGCTTTGATGTTTGCAGAGAACAACAGTGGTGTTGTGCAGGGTCACTCCAAGGTTCTTTGCACTCTGGGAAGATGACACTGTGGATTTGCCAACCGTGATGGAGGTCTTTGAGTGGGCAGGCCTACCCCGGGAGGTAGAGCAATTCCGTCTTGTTGATGTTGAGCTTGAGGTTGTGGGCCGGCATCCAGGTTGAGATATCTGCCAGGCATGCAGAGATACGTGTTGCCACCTGGGTGTCAGAAGGGAGAAGGAGAAAAGTAGTTGAGTGTCATCCACATAACTATAATAGGAGAGACCATGTCAGGATATAATGGAGCTAAGGGACTTGGTGCATAGAGAAAAGAGGAGAGGGCCTAGAACCGGGCCCTGGGGGACACCAGTAGTGAGAGTACGTGGTGCAAACACAGATCCTCTCCACGTCACCTGGTGGCCTGCCAGGTAGAATGCAATACAAGAGTTTTCAGAGCCTGAGATGCCCAGCCCTGAGAGGGTGGAGAGGAGGATCTGATAATTCGCGGTGTTGAAGGCACAGATAAATCTAGGAGGATGAGAACAGAGGAGAGATAGTCAGCTTTGGCCGTGCGGAGAGCCTCAGAGAAGAGACACAGTGACACAGAGAAGAGCAGTCTCATTTGAGTGACCCATCTTGAAGCCTGACTGGTTAGGATCAAGAAGATCATTCTGCGAGAGATAACGAGAAAGTTGATCAGAGACAGCATGATCAAGTGTTTTGGAAAGAAAAAAAAGAAGGGATACAGGTCTATAGTTTTCGATATCCGATGAGTCAAGTGTTGGTTTCTTGAGGAGCGGAGCAACTCAGGCCATTTTGAAGTCAGAGGGGATGCAGCCAGTGGTCAGGGATGAGTTGATGAGGGAAGTGAGGAATGGGAGAAGGTTTCCAGTGAGGGTCTGGATAAGGGATGAGGGGATGGGGTCGTGCGGACAGGTTGTCGGGCGGCCGGACCTCACCAGTCGCAGGATGTTATCTGGAGAGAGAGGGGAAAAACAGGTCAAGGCGTAGGGTAGGTCTGTGTGAGTGAGACCAGTGGACTCAATAGGCTGAGTGAATGAGTAGCAAATGTCGTCAACCTTTTTTTCAAAGTTGTTGACAAAGTTGCCCGCAGAGAGGGAGGAGGGGGTGGAGGATTAAGGAGGGAGGAGAAGGTGGAAAAGTTTCCTAGGGTTAGAGGCAGAAGCTTGAAATTTAGTGGTAGAAAGTGGCTTAGCAGCGGATACAGAGGAAGAGAAGATAGAGAGGAGGGAGTGAAAGGATGATAGTTCCTCCGGAAGTTTAGTTTTCCTCAAGAGGAGGGAGTACTGGGAGAGAGAGAGAGCAAAGATTGTGACGGTGCATGACCATCTGGGTAGGGGTTAGGTTAGGTTTGGAGGAAAGGGAGACAGAAAAGGAAACAAAGTTGTAAAGAAGAGGTCAAGCGTAGTGCCTGCCTTGTGAGTTGGAGGGGATTGGGAAAAGGTGAGGTCAAAAGAGGCAAACAGGGGAAAGAGAGTTGGAAAGAAATTCATTGAATGCAGACGTCGGGAGGTTGAAGTACTCTTCGAACCCACCTGTAAATGACACACGACTGCCTCCAGTTGGAGTCTCTCTCTTATTAGAGCAGAGGAGGAATCACTTGTCAAGCACACACAGCCAGGGCATAGCTCACTCCACCACCTCCTCTCCTTTCATGTCTCTAAGTCCCTGCCTTGTCTGCTCACCCGCCCGCCTGCCCACCTGCCCGCCTGCATCTCAGGGGCAGAATGAGAATTAAGTGCACAGTGCCATCTGTGCAGCTAGAGAAGCTGGAAGAGAGGAAGGCTAATAGTTCCACAACGGATCAAAAGCTCATCACACTTAACTCCTTGAGGAGATGATACTAACGGACCTGCCTGCATTGCCTTTTACCTTGGCCATGGCGTTTACGGTTAATGTGTCCCCTGAGGAGTCAAAAAAGCAATGTGAATGTGCTTAAATGTGAATGCAAGCTTAACGTGGGCACCGCAAATTGTTATGAAGTAGCTGCTTGCTTGAGTGCAGCTCCTGTGCAGACCATGCTATTGTCAAGGGAGCTAACAACCTTGGACCTGCAAGTGAGACAAAATGAAAGGGAAAAGGTTCAAAAGCGATTCCCGTTCTATTTCCTTTATACCATGAAATGTATATTTTTTTAACACACAACACATTTATTTAGTGTAGAAGCCAGTGCCACAATTGTCTACAGTGCCTTTGGAAGGTATTCAGACACCTTGACCTCTTCCACATTGTTAGGTTACAGCCTTATTCTAAAATGTATTACATTGTTTTTTTCCCTCTAATCTGCAAACAATACCCCATACAATACCCACAATGACTAAGCAAAAAAACAAAATGTAATAATGAAATATCACATTTACGTACATTTGCAAGAAAGCTTGTGAACCCTTTAAAATTACCTGGATTTCTGCATTGATTATTCATAAAATGCGGTCTGATCTTCATCTAAGTCACAATAATAGACAAACACAATCTGACTAAACTAATAACACACAAACAGTTGTACTGCGAAGATCACTCCAAGAGCACAAAGGGCAATCCTGAACAAGGTGAGAAAAAACCCAAGGGTAACAGCAAAGACCTCCAGAAAACTCTACAAACAACGAAAGTCTGTGTTCATGTGTCCACTATCAGAAAACCACTGAACAACAATGGTGTTCATGGAAGGACACCACGAAGGAAACCACTGATGTCTAAAAAAACATTGCGGGAAATCTCAAGTTTGCCCGAGACCACCTGGGTGTTCCACAACGCTTCTGGGAAAATGTGCTGTGGACAGACGAGACAGAAGTTTCACTTTTTGGGAAAAATGCACAACGCTATATGTGTGGAGGAAAAAGGGTACTGCACACCAAAAACTCATCCAAGCTGTGAAGCATGGTGGAGGGAGCATCATGGTTTGGGGCTGCTCTGCTGCCTCAAGGCCTGGACGCCTTGCAATCATTGAGGGAACAATGAATTCAAAAGTGTATCAAGACATTTTACAGGAGAATGTCAGGGCAGCAGTCCAAGACATCAAGCTTAAGAGAGGTTGACTGATGAAACAAGACGATGACCCAAAGCACACAAGTAAATAAAGTAAAGAATGCCTGAAAAGGAAAAAGATTAGTGTTTGGAAAGGCCAAGTCAGAAACCTGACCTTAACCCAATTGAGATGCTGTGGCATGACCTGAAGAGTGCTGTGCTATCAAGACAACCCAGAAATATTGATGAACTGAAACAGATTTGTAGGGAGGAATGGTTCAAAATTACTTCTCAACATTGTGCAAGTCTTATAAGCAGCTACATGAAATGTTTAGTGGAGGTTGTTGCTGCTAAAGGAGGATTTACAAGTTACTAAATTCAAGGGTTCACTTACCTTTTCCAGCCTGCACTGTGAATGATTACGCAATGTCTTCAATAAAAATGTGAAAAGTTAAAAACTGTTTGTTTGTTAGTTTAGTCAGATTATGTTTGTCTATTATTGTGACTTAGATGAAGATCAGACCACATTTTATGAGTAATCAATGCAGCAATCCAGGAAATTGCAAAGGGTTCACAAACTTTTTCTTGTAACTGTATGTATTCAGACCCTTTACTCAGTACTTTGAAGCACCTTTTGGCTGCGATTACAGCCTTGAGTCTTCTTGGGTATGATGCTACAAGCTTGGCATACTTGCATTTGGGGAGTTTCTCCCATTCTTCTCTGCAGATCCTCTCAAGCTCTGTCAGGTTGGATGGGGAGCGTTGCTGCACAGCTATTTTCAGGTCTCTCCAGAGATCTTCGATCAGGTTCAAGTCATGCCTCTGTCTGGGCCACTTAAGGACATTCAGAGACTTGTTCCGAAGCCACTCCTGCGTTGTCTTGGCTGTGTGCTTAGGGTCGTTGTCCTGTTGGAAGGTGAACCTTCGCCCCAGTCTGAGGTCCTGAGCACTTTGCAGCAGGTTTTCGTCAAGGATCTCTGTACTTTGCTCCATTCATCTTTGTCTTAATCCTGACTAGTCCCCCAGTGCCTGCCACTGAAAAACATCCCCACAGCATGATCACCGTAGAGATGGTGCCATGTTTCCTCCAGATGTGATGTTTGGCATCCAATTATGGTTTCCTCAGACCAGAGAATCTTGTTTCTCATGGCCTGATTGGTGGAGGCCTGATTGGTGGAGTGTTGCAGTGATGGTTGTCCTTTTGGAAGGTTCTCCCATCTCCACAGAGGAACTCTGATAGAGCTCTAGAACTCTAGAGCTCTATCAGAGTGACTCGGGATCTTGCTCACCTTCCTGACTAATGCCCTTCTCCCCCGATTGCTCAGTTTGGCAGGGCGTGCCAGCTCTAGGAAGAGTCTTGGTCGTCCCAAACTTCTTCCATTTAAGAATGATGGAGGCCACTGTTTTTTTGGGGGACCTTCAATGATGCAGAAAGTCTTTGGAACCCTTCCCCAGATCTGTCCCTCGACACAATCCTGTCTCGGAGCTTTACTCTGCCATGCACTGTCATCTGTGGGACCTGATATAGAAAGGTGTGTACCTTTCCAAATCGTATCCAATCAATGGAATTTACCACAGGTGGACTCCAATCAAGTTGTTGAAACAGGACGCATCTGAGCTCAATTTTGAGTCTCATAGCAAAGGGTCTGAACTTATGTAATGAAGGTATTTCTGTTTTATTTCTAATAAATTTGCAAAAAAATTCAACAAAAAAATGTGTTTTCTTTGTCATTGTGGGGTATTGTGTGTAGATAGTTGAGTTAAAAATAAAATGTAAATCCATTTTAGATTTTGTTACATTACAACTTTATTCTATTTCAGCGAGGGCTGGAAGGTCCCAAATGGTCTAACGGAGGGTTGGAAGGTCCCAAATGGAATACCCCCATTGTTAATAAGCTGTGACTGAATACCCATACTAGCATCCTAAATAGTCTAATTTTTGGGTATGCAAAAAATGAAAATTTTATTTTATGTGAAATTCACAAATTGAGTATGCTTTGGTATGAATTTGCAGCACATGAATGAATTGTCTTTTCAGACCCACATATGTTTGACAACAGCTGATAATCAGATAAAGGGATGGGCAGTAAAAAAAAAAAAAAAAGGCAGGGAATAACAGCATTAGATTTTGTTTTTCTTTATTTTAGTAGGGAGTCACCATTGAGACCAGTGTCTCTTCTTCAAGGGAGCCCTGCATATACAATTTCATAGAACTAAATAATCGAAAACAATATAAAAAAAAAGTAAAGTACAGCAGGACACAAATTGTACACACAAACAAATATACACAAAACACAATCAACTAAAACAAACACATTCTTCATGATAAAATTGTGTCTACTCTCTAAACTGCCCAAGGTTCACTAAGGCCTCTTCAGTATGTGTACTGCTTTTCTACATATGGAGTAGAAAATCTGACTCTGAAGACACCAAAGGAGTCTCCAGGATTAACCAACCCTGTGAACGGGTTCGATAACTTGTCATTTGAAATACTTTTAGTAAGAAGTAGACTAGAAGAGAATCCAGACACAGCCAAGGCGTCATCATCAGCATAGCAACTGGCCCTCCACCACCTGGTCAACGACTCTGTGTACAAGGAGTATATCTGAAGACAGCAGAGTAGGATGGGGAGTGGGGATTAGAGCTCAGGTGAAGTCTGCCCCCTGGATAAACTACAGAGTGGACTAGTGCTGTGGAAATCAGGCCAGCCTCTCCCCCAAGGAGTCAACATCAGACAAGCCTCTTTCGGGGAGCAGGCGGGGAGAGATTGCGAGGCCCCTCATCTAAGCCACACCGCTTAAGGGGCCGCTGCCAAATCACCGAGCAAATTATCCAGGGGAGGCAAGTGATGAGGCAACGATGTGTCAAGCCAGACTAAGTTAACTGCGAGAGCAATTTGGTGTGGCGTTGACATTTTTTGTTTACCTTTGTTATGTACAGTGGGGCAAAAAAGTATTTAGTCAGCCACCAATTGTGCAAGTTCTCCCACTTAAAAAGATGAGAGAGGCCTGTAATTTTCATCATAGGTACACTTCAACTATGACAGACAAAATGAGAAAAAGAAATCCAGAAAATCACATTGTAGGATTTTTAATGAATTTATTTGCAAATTATGGTGGAAAATAAGTATTTGGTCACCTACAAACAAGCAAGATTTCTGGCTCTCACAGACCTGTAATTTTGGTTTCATCTGATATGGTCAGATGAAACCAAAATATAACTTTTTGGTAAAAACTCAACTCGTCGTGTTTGAAGGACAAAGAATGCTGATTTGCATCCAAAGAACACCATACCTTTTGTGAAGCATGGTGGTGGAAACATCATGCTTTGGGGCGGTTTTTCTGCAAAGGGACCAGGACGACTGATCCGTGTAAAGGAAAGAATGAATGGGGCCATGTATTGTGAGATTTTGAGTGAAAACCTCCTTCCATCAGCAAGGGCATTGAAGATGAAACGTGGCTGGGACTTTCAGCATGACAATGATCCCAAACACACCGCCCGGGCAACGAAGGAGTGGCTTCGTAAGAAGCATTTCAAGGTCCTGGAGTGGCCTAGCCAGTCTCCAGATCTCAACCCCATAGAAAATCTTTGGAGGGAGTTGAAAGTCCGTGTTGCCCAGCCACAGCCCCAAAACATCACTGCTCTAGAGGAGATCTGCATGGAGGAATGGGCCAAAATACCAGCAACAGTGTGTGAAAACCTTGTGAAGACTTACCGAAAACGTTTGACCTTTGTCATTGCCAACAAAGGGTATATAACAAAGTATTGAGAAACTTTTGTTATTGACCAAATACTTATTTTCCACCATAATTTGCAAATAAATTCATTAAAATGTGATGTGATTTTCTGGAATTTTTCTCATTTTGTCTGTCATAGTTGAAGTGTACCTATGATGAAAATTACAGGCCTCTCTCATCTTTTTAAGTGGGAGAACTTGCACAATTGGTGGCTGACTAAATAATTTTTTGCCCCACTGTAGTTAATACTGTTGTTTTTTTCCCCCTTCCACGGCTTGTAATATGCAAGACAGTATATTTTTAAACTTTGATATTTAAAGCACATGCAGAAAATGCTTGTAGTCACATGAATGTATCATAAAACGAGAGCAAGAGCTCCCTCATGAACAGATAAAGTTTTAAAATACCTACAGTAGTATAACTGAGGCATACTTAAATGGAGGACAAGTATGTCTCTCGAGATGTTTTAAGGGCAAGTCAACGATTAATGTTACCGTGGTCCAAGATAAATCAATTCTAGGCTTAATAACATGTATTTAATATATTCTGATTCCATTGAAAAGGCTTTGCCTCTTATGAATTAGCATTAATAACGCATAAAGGCTCACCGAATGTCCCAACGGAGCATGTGCTTGTCATAGATTTGCAAACTGAATATTATTACATTTCTGTCAAGGGAAAGTCTGTGACATCATTTGAGTTGCCATCTGATGAATGACGTGGAGTATTTCATTTAAATTCATCATCGTCTCAGATGATCCAACCACAGTAAGAAATAGCTGTAACACTGAAATTATATCTAATCTTAACCTAACCCTCATTCCTAAACCTAACTTTCACCCTAATAAATTATTTGATTTTGTCCCCTAAACCTAAAGTAACATTTTTCTGCCAGTTGAATATACACTTCCCTGATATTATGGATTGGTGTAAATCTTGGCCAATTCAATAATAATCTTTTTAAAAAATCATTTATAATACAAACAGCTGCCAAGTATAGATTATTAGAGCAAATAGTGTGGTGGTACCTTACAGGAGATGAAATATGTATTATACTCACATGCATCATTAACTGATGATGCAATTACTCATAGTAATCAATTGTGTCACTGAGCTGGATCGTATTTTCTTGTTGCCGTGAGATATTTCTCAGAGATTAAAAACAGGGACCTTATTCAATATTAGCTGTTAACACTATAGCTCCTTGTAATATCAAATCAAGTTTAAACTTTATTTGTCCCAGAGCGCAATTGGTTTTTCAGCAGGTGAGCACATTTAAAAATAAAAAACACATGGAACACAAAATATTCCTAATAACAATGGGATCGTATGTCAGTCATGGGGTGACAGCCATCAATACAAATATATACAATACTAATGATCAACAGGTTACATAATTAGTAAAGTGCGCTGTGCACATTATCAAATCATCACGTCAACATCATCGAGAAAATGACAATCATAATCATTAATGTCACCATCATTATCATCATCACATTACCACCACCATCATCATTATAATCATCATCGTAATCCCCATGTATGAAAAAAAAAAAAAAAAACACAAGGACAGTGAAACTAGTTCGGCCAGACTAGCCGACCTCCTCTTAACTTTATTCAAAAGGGCAATGGTCGTATGGGTAAAGGAGTGTTTGTACTTGTTAGTCTTGACAGTGGGGAATCCATAGGAGCCAGAGGGTAGCTCCTGGAATTCATGGTGTAGGGGGTGGGAACAGTGAGACAGGATGGATTCTGCCTTCCTCATCACTTGTCCGTTCAGGTCAGACAGACTACCCACTTTCTGTTAATCCCATTGGCTCTTCCCGATCCTTGCAACCTATGTCGACTTGAACTAAGTACAAGGCCATGGAAACACATCAGGCAAACATAGAATAGAAATAGTGAAATGCCTATCCTGACCCTGTTACAACTTCCCCCACCTTTGAATACAATATGTCCTCATATTTGACCCTAAAAGCACCAACAGGAGTTTTTATCCTGACATTTTAGGACTTTGTCAAGCAACTAGTTACCAACTAAAAAACACAATTTACTATGATTTCTGTGTTAATATAGAGGAATGCTAGTGGTGAGATACTAAGCGGGAGCGACTTTTGTGCCCTCGCAGGTGTGGCCAACACCAACTTGCACCAAGACCTCTCTCTCCCTCTCAACCCATTCCCAGAGGCCAGTGGAAAGGAGAGTCTAACCAGGGGCGGTAGACCCACATAACGAGCTCCCCAAGCCTCCCTCACATGTCTGTTTCCTTCAGGGAAAGCCATGGATCCCGTAGTGCTGCAGACACATGATGTCTTTTACTGACACACTCACTCAAACATACACATTCATACAGGGAGAGAGGGGCAACAGATTAGGCATACAACACAAACAGTTCATACAATTTTGTATACAAACACCATACAAACCATGCAATAATGTTGTCTGAATAAAAAAACAAGCAAATTGAACCAACCTGAGGGTGGCTCCTCCTGCTGCTGCTGCACTTTTGACATGTTTCCAGACCTGTACCCAGTTCCCTATCCTGCCAACTACGCCAGATGTAACACCCACAGGTTGCAAGGATAGGGAGGAGCCAATATAGACTTTAACTGGGTACCATGCCATAGAAAGGCATCATGCAAACACAGATTACTGAACGAGCTGCTTCCTGTGCTTGGTCGTCCTATGTTGAACATAATAAATGGCTCCCTATCCACCGGATGTGTACCAAACTCACTAAAAGTGGCAGTAGTAAAGCCTCTCTTGAAAAAGCCAAACCTTGACCCAGAAAATTTAAAAGATTATCGGCCTACATCGAATCTCCCATTTTGAAAAAGCTGTTGTGCAGCAACTCACTGCCTTCCTGAAGACAAACAATGTATACGAAACGCTTCAGTCTGGTTTTAGACACCATCATACTTTAGCATTGAGTCTGCACTCGTGAAGGTGGTAAATGACCTTTTAACTTCTTATGGCTGCAAGGGGCAGTATTGAGTAGCCTGATAAAATGTGTCCATTTCAAACGGCCTCGTACTCAATTCTTGCTCGTACAATATGCATATTATTATTACTATTGGATAGAAAACACTCTCTAGTTTCTAAAACCGTTTGAATTATTTCTCTGAGTGAAACAGAACTCATTCTGCAGCACTTTTCCTGACCCGGAAGTTCAAAGTCTGAAATCGCTGCTGTCTTCCTCTTCCTGCCTATAAATGGGCACAAGAGCTATTCGTATACATACACGTCATACACCTTCCTCTGGGTGTCAAGAAGGCTGTGAGAGAAGAAATGAGGTGATTATCTCGATCTGAGTTGGAACACATCATCTTGGAATCTCGTGTCCCCCATTTTCGGTACTCTGAAGAGCGAGAGCTTGACAGTGGGATTGCCTTTTGTTTTGCTGACGTTATAGGCGACTATTATTTCCGGCTTTGATTTTATTTGATACATGTCACCATATCATCGTAAAGTATGTTTTTTCAATATAGTTTCATCAGATTATTGAAATTTTTTCGGAAGTTTTGCCGTGTTCCGTTCTCTTCCGTTTGTTTACATGGAGAGATCCGTGCAACCCGGCTAGCGCGCTTGCTAAATGGAGAGAGAAAGTTGCCATTCTGAATCCAAACAACGACTCATCTGGACAAAGGACACCTTGTTCAACATTCTGATGAAAGATCAGCAAAAGTAAGAAACATTTTATGATGTTGTTTCATATATCTGTCGTAGTCGCCGGCGCCCAAGTGTTTCTGGCTATTGTGCTAAGCTAATATAGCGCTACATTTTGTTTTCGCTGTAAAACACTTAATAAATCGGAAATATTGTCTGGCATCACAAGATAGCTGTCTTTCATTTGCTGTACACTATGTATTTTTCAGAAATGTTTATGATGAGTAATTAGGTATTTGACGTTGGTGTCTGTAAATATTATGGCTGCTTTCGGTGCAATTTCTGAATGTAGCTGCAATGTAAACTATGATTTATACCTGAAATATGCACTATTTTTTTTATTTTTTTTTTATATCTTTATTTGGCCGAATTTGTGATAGCTACTCATGGAGTCAAAAACTGATGGAGTAATAAAAGTGGAGTCTTTTGCTAACGTGGTTAGCTAATAGATTTACATATTTTGTCTTCCCTGTAAAACATTTTAAAAATCGGACATGTTGGCTGGATTCACGAGATGTGTACCTTTCATATGCTGTATTGGACTTGTTAATGTGTGAAAGTTAAATATTAAAAAAAAAAAAATCTTTTGAATTTCGCGCCCTGCACTTGAAGTGGCTGTTGTCATAAATGTACCGACGTCGGGCTTGCACGCCAAACAGGTTAATGGTGTCAGACCAAGGCTTTGCAACTGTCCTCGTGCTCCTAGACCTTAGTGTTGCTTTTGACACCATCGATCATGACAATCTTTTGGAGAGATTAGAAAACCAAATTGGTCTACAAGTTCTGGCCTGGTTTTGATCTTATCTGTCGGAAAGATATCAGTTTGTCCTCTGACAAATCAACTGTACGTTTCGGTGTTCCTCAAGGTTCCGTTTTATGACCACTATTTTCACTATATATTTTACCTCTTGGTGATGTCATTCGGAAACATAATGTTAACTTTCACTGCTATGTGGACGATACACAGCTGTACATTTCGATGAAACATGGTGAAGTCTAAAAATTGCCCTCCCTGGAAGCATGTGTTTCAGACATAAAGAAGTGGATGGCGGCAAATGTGTTACTTTTAAACTCGGACAAAACAGAGATGCTAGTTCTAGGTCCCAAGAAACAAAGAGATCTTCTGTTGGATCTGACAATTAATCTTGATGGTTGTACAGTGGTCTCAAATAAAACTGTGGACCTCGGCATTACTCTGGACCCTGATCATTCTTTTGACGAACATACTGTATCAAGACTGTTTCAAGGACAGCTTTTTTCCTTCTTCGTAGCATTGCAAAAATCAGAAACTTTCTGTTAAAAATTGATGCAGAAAAGTTCATCCATGCTTTTGTCACTTCTAGGTTAGACTACTGCAGTGCTCTACTTTCTGGCTACCCGGATAAAGCAATAAATAAACTTCAGTTAGCGCTAAACATGGCTGCTAGAATCTTGACTAGAACCAAAACCTTTGATCATATTACTCCAGTGCTAGCCTCTCTACACTGGGTTCCTGTTAAGGCTAGAGCTGATTTCCAAAGTTTTACTGATAACCTACAAAGCATTACATGGGCTTGCTCCTACCTATCTCTCCGATTTGGTCCTGCCGTACATACCTACAAGTACACTACGGTCACAAGACACAGGCCTCTTTATTGTCCCTAGAATTTCTAAGCTAAGGTTTTCTCCTATAGAGCTCAATTTTTATGCAATGGTCTGCCTATCCATGTGAGAGACACAGACTCGGTCTCAACCTTTAAGTCTTTATTGAAGACTCATCTCTTCAGAAGGTCCTATGATTGAGTGTAGTCTGGCCAGGGGTGTGAAGGTGAACAGAAAGGCACTGGAGCAACGAACCGCCCTTGCAGTCTCTGCCTGGCCGGTTCCCCTCTCTCCACCGGGATTCTCTGCCTCTAACCCTATTACAGGGGCTGAGTCACTTGCTTACTGGTGCCCTTCCATCCCGTCCCTAGTAGGGGTGCGTCACTTGAGTGGGTTGAGTCACTGACTCCTGTCTGGGTTTGGCATCCCCCCCGGGTTCGTGTCGTGGGGGAGATCTTCGTGGGCTATCCTCAGCCTTATCTCAGGGTAGTAAGTTGGTGGTTTGAAGATTTATATATTTTATATATTATATATTTTATATATTTTAACCCTCTAGTGGTGTGGGGGCTCTGCTTTGGCCAAATGGGTGGGGTTATATCCTGCCTGGGTGGCCCTGTCTGGAGTTATTGTCGGACGGGGCAACGGTGTCTCCCGACTCCTCCTGTCTCAGCCTCCAGTGTTTATGCTGTCATAGTTTATGTGTCAGGGGGCTAGAGTCAATCTGTTATGTCTGGAGTATTTATCCTGTCTTATCCGGTGTCCTGTGTGAATTTAAGTATGCTCCCTCTAATTCTCTCTCTCTCCTCTCCCTTCCCTCTTCGCGGACCTGAGCCCTGGGACCATGCCTCAGAAAAATCTGGCCTGATGACTCCTTGTGTCAACAGTCCACCTGGTCATGCTGCTGCTCCAGTTTCAACTGTTCTGCCTGCGGCTATGGAACCCTGACCTGTTCACCGAACATGCTACCTTTTCCCTGACCTTTTTTTTGACCCTGCTGGTCATCTATAAACGTTTGACCATCTTGGCCATGTATTGTTATGATCTCAACCCGGCACAGCCAGAAGAGGACTGGCCACCCCTCAGAGCCTGGATCCTCTCTTGGTTTCTTCCTAGGTTCCTGTCTTTCTAGGGAGTTTTTCCTAGCCACCATGATTCTACATCTCCATTGCTTGCTGTTTGTGGTTTTAGGCTGGGTTTCTGTATAGCACTTTGTGACATCGGCTGATGTAAAAAGGGCTTTAGAAATACATTTGATTGATTGATTATAATTATTCAAAATGACTACTTATAACAGAGCAATCCTTACCCTGTTACCATTTATACTATTCTAGCAAGTGCATTTATAAAAGAGAACCATCAATGTCCTGTCAACCTCGAACTTTGCCAGTTTTCATGTGACAAAGAAAGCATTACTGACCCTTCTTACAGAACATATTAGTGTTCCCTATTCTAAACGCATTCTCAATCATGTTGCAAAGATACTTGTAATTGGCTATAGTGTCTACCACCTGGCACTTGATAATAGTGTTCTGAGGGGTTGATGCCTGATATCATTACACATATCTTTAGTGTTTGTCACATTGAAGAAGACTGACTATTACTGTGAAGGAAACTGACTATTACTGAAATGTCCACAAATAATAATATAATATAATAAATGCCCTTAGAATAACTAATGCCCATACGTGTGTCTAGCTTTCCAGACCCAGATTGAGACCCTTGTACAAAAAACTGCTCAATGGAGGATCTTTATTTTATAGAGATGTTTAGTCCGGGAGTTCAGTACGGGTCTGGGAAACTGCAACATAATTTAACACACAAGAATGAAGTCACACATTCATTAGAGCAGTATTGGCATGAGAGCTACTTTAAAAAATAAAATGAAAATACAATTTTTATTTAACCATGTCACGAACTTCGTAGTGAGGAAACCAAGGCGCAGCGTGATTAGAATACATTCTACCTTTTAATAATGAAGAACACTTAACAAACAATACAAAATAACAAAACGAACATGACCGCTATAACACTGAGTGCAAACATGCAACATCACATAGACAATAACCCACAAACCAAACTGGAAAATGGCAACCTAAATAGGATCCCCAATCAGAGACAACGATAAACAGCTGCCTCTGATTGGGAACCAATCTAGGCCACCATAGACCTACATAATGCCTAGACTACACACATACACCTAGACATACCCAAAACCCTAGACCAGACAAAAACACACATACCACCCTCGTCACACCCTGACCTAACCAAAATAATAAAGAAAACTAAGATAACTAAGGTCAGGGCATGACAAACCAGGTACATTCCATTGAGGTTAAAAACCTATTTTGCGAGAGTGACCCGGCAAGAAGGCAAAACAGGGAAATAGCAGCCAGTCCATAAAATATTACAGAAAGTGTCACAAGTTACAGATACAATTGAAGATTAGAAACAACTGCAGTTATCACACAGTGTTGTTGATCAGTCTTAAAAACAGGCAAGGATACTAACTCCATTAACTTTAACGCTTTGATTGCTTTGATCCTGTAGGATTTTAGATTTTGCCTGTTGTTTAATGACAACTCTCGCAGCCTATAACTGTTTTGCTATGTAACAAAATTTGTAACACTTGAAAGAAACAAACAGTGTGACACAACACTGTGTCACACTGCTGCCATCTTGATTCGAACGTGGTTGCGAGCTACTCATTTATTTATTGTCAAATAGGCATTATCTTCCATGCAACTCTTCCCCAGGTCCTTGCTACACAAGATTGACGTCGGAAGTTTACAATACACTTAGGTTGGACTCATTTAAAACTTGTTTTTCAACCACTCCACAAATTTTTCTTGTTAACGAACTATAGTTTTGGCAAGTCGGTTAGGACATCTACTTTGTGCATGACACAAGTAATTGTTCCAACAATTGTTTACAGACAGAGTATTTCACTTATAATTCACTGTATCACAATTCCAGTGGGTCAGAGGTTTACATACACTACGTTGACTGTGCCTTTAAACAGCTTGGAAAATTCCAGAAAATGATGTCATGGCGTTAGAAGCTTCTGATTGGCTAATTGACATGATTTGAGTCAATTGGAGGTGTACCTGTGGATGTATTCCAAGACCTACCTTCAAACTCAGTGCCTCTTTGCTTGACATCATGGGAAAAGCAAAAGAAATCATCCAAGACTTCTGAAAAATAACTGTAGACCTCCACAAGTCTGGTTCATCCTTGGGAGCAATTTCCAAACACCTGAAGGTACCACGTTCATCTGTACAAACAATAGTACGCAATTATAAACACCATGGGACCACACAGCCGTCATACTGCTCAGGAAGGAGACGCGTTCTGTCTCGTAGAGATGAACGTACGTTGGTGCGAAAAGTGCAAATCAATCCCAGAACAACAGCAAAGGACCTTGTGAAGATGCTTGAGGAAACAGGTTCAGAAATATCTATATCCACAGTAGAACGAGTCCTATATCAACATAACCTGAAAGGCCGCTGGGCAGGAAGAAGCCACTGCTCCAAAACCACCATAAAAAAGCAAGACTACGGTTTGCAACTGCACATGGGGACAAAGATCGTACTGATGAAACAAAAATAGAACTGTTTGGCCATAATGACCATCGTTATGTTTGGAGGAAAAAGGGGGATGCTTGCAAGCCCAAAAACACCATCCCAACCGTGAAGCACGGGGGTGGCAGCATCATGTTGTGGGGGTGCTTTTCTGCGGGAGGGACTGGTGCACTTCACAAAATAGATGGCTGCATGAGGAGGAAAATTCTGTGGATATATTGAAGCAACGTCTCAAGACATCAGTCAGGAAGTTAAAGCTTGGTCGCAAATGGGTCGTCCAAGTGGACAATGACCTCAGCAGACTTCCAAAGTTGTGGCAAAATGGCTTAAGGACAACAAAAGTCAAGATATTGGAGTGGCCATCACAAAGCCCTGACCTCAATCCTATATAAAATGTGTGTGCAGAACTGAAAAAGCGTGTGCGAGCAAGGAGGCCTACAAACCTGACTCAGATACACCAGCTCTGTCAGGAGGAATGGGCCAAAATTCACCCAACTTAACTTTTTATGGCTGCAGGGGCAGTATTGAGTAGCTCTGATTTAAGGTGCCCATTTCAAACGGCCTCGTACTCAATTATTGCTCGTACAATATGCATATTATTATTACTATTGGATAGAAAACACTCTCTAGTTTCTAAAACCGTTTGAATTACACTGCTCAAAAAAATAAAGGGAACACTTAAACAACACAATGTAACTCCAAGTCAATCACACTTCTGTGAAATCAAACTGTCGACTTAGGAAGCAACACTGATTGACAATAAATTTCACATGCTGTTGTGCAAATGGAATAGACAAAAGGTGGAAATTATAGGCAATTAGCAAGACACCCCCAATAAAGGAATGGTTCTGCAGGTGGTGACCACAGACCGCTTCTCAGTTCCTATGCTTCCTGGCTGATGTTTTGGTCACTTGAATGCTGGCGGTGCTTTCACTCTAGTGGTAGCATGAGACGGAGTCTACAACCCACACAAGTGGCTCAGGTAGTGCAGTTCATCCAGGATGGCACATCAATGCGAGCTGTGGCAAGAAGGTTTGCTGTGTCTGTCAGCGTAGTGTCCAGAGCATGGAGGCGCTACCAGGAGACAGGCCAGTACATCAGGAGACGTGGAGGAGGCCGTAGGAGGGCAACAACCCAGCAGCAGGACCGCTACCTCCGCCTTTGTGCAAGGAGGAGCATTTCCAGAGCCCTGCAAAATGACCTCCAGCAGGCCACAAATGTGCATGTGTCGGCATATGGTTTCACAAGGGGTCTGAGGATCTCATAGGTATTTTTCAGAAATGTTTTATGATGAGTAATTAGGTATTTGACGTTGGTGTCTGTAAGTTTTATGGCTGCTTTCTGTGCAATTTCTGATTGTAGCTGCAATGTAAACTATGATTTATACCTGAAATATGCACATTTTTCTAACAAAACATATGCTGTACAATAAATATGTTATCAGACTGTCATCTGATGAAGTTGTTTCTTGGTTAGTGGCTATTTATATCTTTATTTGGTCGAATTTGTGATAGCTACTGATGGAGTAAAAAACTGGTGGAGTAAAAAAAGTGGTGTCTTTTGCTAACGTGGTTAGCTAATAGATTTACATATTGTGTCTTCCCTGTAAAACATTTTAAAAATCGGACATGTTGGCTGGATTCACAAGATGTTTACCTTTCATATGCTGTATTGGACTTGTTAATGTGTGAAAGTTAAATATTTAAAAATATATATATTTTGAATTTCGCGCCCTGCACTTGAGCTGGCTGTTGTCATAAGTGTACCGACATCGGGCTTGCAGCCATAAGAAGTTTTAAGGTGAGAAGCTTGTGGAAGGCTACCCTAAACGTTTGACCAAAGTTAAACAATTTAAAGGCAATGCTACCAAATACTAATTGAGTGTATGTAAACTTCTGACCCACTGGGAATGTGATGAAGGAAATAAAATCTAAAATAAATCGTTCTCTCTTCTATTATTCTGATATTTCACATTCTTAAAATGAAGTGGTGATCCTAAATGACCTGAAACAGTGAATTTTTACTAGGATTAAATGTCAGGAATTGTGAAAAACTGAGTTCAAATGTGTTTGGCTAAGGTGTATGTATTGTTCTGACTTCAACTGTCTATGTTTTCTGTCATAAAACAAATAAAAACCTAAATTACAGTTTTCTTTTTAGGTTACATTTTTTATCAAATTCAATTTTGAGTTTGCTCTTTTGGAGTGTTTTCTGACAAAAAAATGTATATAAATAAAAAGTTATGACCCCCCACTTCTAAAACCAAAGTTTCATCTCTGACAGAGAAACAACCAAATTTGATTATTTGAGTCCACGTCAATGCTTAAATCACATCAGAAGATAGTTTTTTTCAGACCTAAAAAATTAAGACATTTGTAATTCAACTAGTAAGAGAGGAATGCGTTTGGCTAGCAATGTTTCTGTACTGCTACTGCACATGTGATGGCAGAGTTTGAAAAACAAATGCCCACCCGATTAATACAAATAATCATGTTAATATTTTGTCAGGTAAGCCTATATTCAGTACTTAATATTTAATAGAGTTTTGGCGAATGCCTTCTGTCTACCAACAATGACGGTTATCATTAGCATCGCTAGCTGGCTTCACAAAGTGATAAATAAACACATGTACCACACAGACAGACGGGGCAATATTGCTGGAAATGAATTGTGTATATTTGTGTTACCTTTGGCTTTATAAGCCAAGTGTGGCTAACCAGGGATGGGAAAATGTCAATTTGGTTTTGATTGGCTAGAAGTTGGGAGTTTGTGGTGTCTGATATTTGTTTGATTTGTTTAAGAAAGTTTGCGGTGGAACATATAAAACATGTATTTCCTTTCAGAATTGTTTTCCAAGATACTCATAGGTGGGCTGCGAGCTACTGGTAGACCTGTTGCAGACCCCAACAATAGCTGTTTATACTTGGGTTGCATCTCAAATGGCACCCAGGGCTCTGGTCAAAAGTAGTGCACTATGTAGGGAATAGGATGCATGGTGGGACTCACATTAGATCTCCCACATGATGGCCTGTTTGTATTGACCATACTTTACATATTGCTGAACCAATTACATAATCTGATGTTATTTCCAACACTGGTGCTTTCATGTCGCCTATGGGGCTGATTGGAGTCTAAATAGAGCCATCCACAACAATCATTATTTTTATGTGACGGGTGATCATTGTCAGTGTGTATGTGTGTGTGAACACAAAATAATAGGACCCACTCACCAGCCCAGACAGATCAGAGCCTTCAATTTGCAGTTAAACTTGCAATTCTTTTTCTCCCCTGTAATTGTGGTGGTCTAATTTCCACCCGGCACTCCCTGCGCAGAGAAAGGACTCCCTCTGACAACTGTAGTTTTCTTGAAATCCATTGTGGGTCTCTATTACTTGAATGAGGAGGAGTAAGATGTTGACGATAAAAAGAGCAAAACGGAGAGGCCGTAGGGTTAATACATGTACAATAGCACTTTTATTAAATTCTGTACTTGTTCTATTAGACAATGCAAGATTACATCTACAACCATGATACAAATCTGTGTGGTACAGCTGATGCCCAACTTACACAGAGGCATTGTTCTCAAAACGAGAACAACAAAGTATTAAGACAAAGCATGACATAAACACATTTGGCACCTTACTCCCTCTCTGTCGGTTCAAAGATTATTAATGTTGGAAAACAACAAACGGAGGATGGAGAGGGCAACAAAAGGGTGGAACATTAATTATCTCAGTGTGTGAACATTGAAGTGAAACGCAGAACAACTGAACTGTCCCCTCTGCTGTTCGCATCAACCTGCCCACAGCCATAACTGATGCAGCAAGTCCATTTATAAACCATCCCCTCCTCTTCATCCCTCCATCCCCCCATCCCTCCCTCAGGGAAACAAAACAACTCGACAGAAATCATCTCCCACCATCACCATCTCTCCTGTCTGCCTGGAAAAAATAACTGCCGACATCAAGAGGACCAGACTCCAAGGTTAACGGAAAGGTCAGATGTCATGTGATTGGAGCTCCTGTGATGATTTGCTGTACACGGCCATATCTCCAGATCTGCTGACGTGCGTGTGTGTTTCAATCAACATTTTTTGACATGATATTACAGTGCACCTCATATAAGCACTTCACGTTGTTATCTCTGTTGTGAGACCTACTGTATATACACATCTGATGATTGTTGACATGAGCTGACAGAATTAGCTGAGACTGCTTTAAAAATCGAATGAATTGTATATCATGAATAGCCTATGCTTGAATTTTCTGTTTACACATGCTATCCTTGACATTGATCATTGCCATTTCATAGCCATATCTCAGTGAATTATGTATCATGGTCTGATTGGCATGTAGTTTATTATATTGACATTTTATGGAATATGTTGAAAGAAAAAGCATGTAGTCTAATACTATAAACATTACTTCTACAAGGAACATAATTGGAAAAGCATGTAGAAATAGATTGATGACCTCATATCAAGAGTAAAATATGTTCATTGCCTCATAGACTACAGTATATGAGTATAATAAAGAAATCATTATTTAAACCTTTTTTTAACCAGGAAGTCCTATTAAGGTCATAACATCTCTCTCCCAAGGGATACCTGGACAATAAGATAGAATAAACCAAAGTGGGGATCTATTAAATTATAATTTTTATTTATTTCTCCTTTATTTAACCAGGTAGGCTAGTTGAGAACAAGTTCTCATTTGCAACTGCGACCTGGCCAAGATAAAGCAAAGCAGTTTGACACATACAACAACACAGAGTTACACATGGAATAAACAAACATACAATCAATAATACAGAAGGAAAATCTATATACAGCATTCGCAAATGAGGTAGGATAAGAGAGGTAAGGCAATAAATAGGCCATGGTGGCGAAGTAATTACAACATAGCAATTAAACACTGGAATGGTAGGATGTGCAGAGGATGAATGTGCAAGTTGAGATACTGGGGTGCAAAGGAGCAAGATAAATAAATAAATACAGTATGGGGATGAGGTAGATTGGATGGGCTATTTACAGATGAGCTACAGTATGTACAGGTGCAGTGATCTGTGAGCTGCTCTGACAGCTGGTGCTTAAAGCTAGTGAGGGAGGTAAGAGTCTCCAGCTTCAGAGATTTTTGCAGTTCGTTCCAGTCATTGGCAGCAGAGAACTGGAAGGAGAGGCGGCCAAAGGGGGAATTGGCTTTGGGGGTGACCAGTGAGATATACCTGCTGGAGCACATGCTACGGGTGGGTGCTGCTATGGTGACCAGTGAGCTGAGATAAGGCAGGGCTTTACTCAGCAGAGACTTGTAAATGACCTGGAGCCAGTGGGTTTGGCGATGAGTATGAAGAGAGGGCCAGCCAACGAGAGCATACAGGTTGCAGTGGTGGGTAGTATATGGGGCTTTGGTGACAAAACGGATGGCACTGTGATAGACTGCATCCAATTTGTTGAGTGTTGGAGGCTATTTTGTAAATTACATCGCCGAAGTCGAGGATCGGTTGGATGGTCAGTTTTACGAGGGTATGTTTAGCAGCATGAGTGAAGGATTCTTTGTTGCGAAATAGGAAGCCAATTCTAAATTTATTTTTGGATTGGAGATGTTTAATCTCTGGAAGAAGAGTTTACAGTCTAACCAGACACCTAGGTATTTGTAGTTGTCTAAGTCAGAAGGCGGGCAGATGGGGGCAGCGATCGGTTGAAGAGCATGCATTTAGTTTTACTTGCAGTTAAGAGCAGTTGGAGGCCACGGAAGTAGGGTTGTATGGCATTGAAGCTCATCTGAAGGTTAGTTAACACAGTGTCCAACGAAGGGCCAGAGGTAAACAGAACGGTGTCGTCTGCGTAGAGGTGAATCAAAGAATCACCCGCAGTGAGAGCGACATCATTGATGTATACAAAGAAGAGAGTCGGCCCGAGAATTGAACCCTGTGGCACCCCCATAGAGACTGCCAGAGGTCCAGACAACAGGCCCTCCGATTTGACATACTGAACTCTATTGTGAGAAGTAGTTGGTGAACCAAGCGAGGCAATCATTTGAGAAACCAAGGCTGTTGAGTCTGCCAATAAGAATGTTGTGATTGACAGAGTCGAAAACCTTAGCCAGGTCTATGAATACGGCTGCACAGTAATGTCTCCAGCTCTGAAACCAGATTGCATAGAAGGTAAGGGGAGATTATAAATGGTTGGTTGTCTGTTTGATAACTTCAAAGACCTTAGAAAGGCAGGGCAGAATAGATATAGATCTGTAGCAGTTTGGGTCTAGAGGTTTCCCCCTTTGAAGAGGGGGATTACCATGGCAGCTGTCCAATCTTTGGGAATCTCAGACGATACGAAAGAGAGTTTGAACAGGCTAGTAATAGGGGTTGCAACAATTTCGGCAGATAATTTTAGAAAGAGAGGGTCCAGATTATCTGGTCCGGCTGATTTGTTGGGGTCCAGATTTTGTAGCTCTTTCAGGACATCAGCTATCTGGATTTGGATGAAGGAGACGTGGGGGAGGTTTGGGCGAGTTGCTGTGGGGAGCGCAGGGCTGTTGATAATTCTCAATTCTCAATTATTGTTATTAATTCTCAATTATGGTTGATTTATTGGTAGTGACAGTGTTTCCTAGCCTCAGTGCAGTGGGCAGCTGGGAGGAGGTGCTCTTATTCTCCATGGACTTTACAGTGTCCCAGAACTTTTTTGAGTTTGTACTACAGGATACAAATTTCTGTTTGAAAAAGCTAGCCTTAGCTTTCCTATCTGCCTGTGTATATTGGTTCCTAACTTCAATGAAAAGTTGCATATCACGGAGGCTATTTGATGCTAATGCAGAACGCCACAGGATGTTTTTGTGCTGGTCAAGGGCAGACAGGTCTGGAGTGAACCAAGGGCTATATCTATTCCTGGTTCTACATTTTTTGAACGGAGCTTGCTCATTTAAGATGGTGATGAAGGCACTTTTAAAGAATAACCAAGCATCCTCTACTGACGGGATGAAGTCAATGTCATTACAGGATACACCGGCCAGGTCAATTAGAAAGGCTTGTTCGCTGAAGTGCTTTAGGGAGCATTTGACAGTGATAAGGGGTGGTCGTTTGACCGCAGACCCATTACGGATGCAGGTAATGAAGCAGTGATCGCTGAGATCTTGGTTGAAAACAGCAGAGGTGTATTTGGAGGGCGAGTTAGTTAGGATGATATCTATGAGGGTGCCCATGTTTATGGATTTGGGGTTGCACCTGTTAGGTTCATAGAAAATTTGTGTGAGATTGAGGGCATCAAGCTTAGATTGTAGGATGGCCAGGGTGTTAAGCATGTCCCAGTTTAGGTCATCTAGCAGCATGAGCTCAGAAGATAGATGGGGGGCAATCAATTCACATAGGGTGTCCAGGGCACAGCTGGGGGCAGAGGGTGGTCTATAGCAAGCGGCAACGGTGAGCGACTTGTTTCTGGAAGGTGAATTTTTAGAAGCAGAAGCTCGAATTTTTGGCAGTTATATCTTGTCGGAAAATGTTATAGTTAGGGATGGAAATTTAAGGGTTTTTGGTGGTTATCCTAAGCCAGGATTCAGACACGGCTAAGACATCCGGGTCGGCAGAATATGCTAAAGCAGTGAATAAAGCAAACTTAGGGACGTTCGGAACAGAGAGTAAAGGGATCAGGTTTCTGGGCACGATAGCATAGATTCAAGGCATAATGTACAGACTAAGATATGGTAGGAAGAGAGTACATTGGAGGTAAACCTAGGCATTGAGTAATGATGAGAGAGATAACGTCTCTAGAGACGTTTAAACCAGGTGATGTCATCGCATATGTGGGAGGTGGAACAACATGGTTGGTTAAGGCATATTGAGCAGGGCTAGAGGCTCTATAGTGAGAGGCTAGAGGCTCTACAGTCTCTATAAGACAGTAATCACTAACCAGGTCAGTAATGGACAAGGCATATTGATATTAGAGAGAGGCATGCATAGCCAAGTGATCGTATGGGTCCAGTGAGTGGTTGGGCTGGCTGGGGACATGGCGATTCAGACAGTTAACAGGCCGGGGCTAGCAAGCTAGCAGTTAGCAGGCCGGGGCTAGCAAGCTAGAATAAGGGCCTTAATCGGGACGTCGCGATGGGAGAAAGTTTGTTTTTGCCTCCTCGTGTGGCGACGTCGATAGACCAGTCGTGGAATTAGTAGGGTTCCAAGTAGCAGAGGGGTCCAAGTCCAATTGGTAAAATGGGTATAGTGGTCCAGGAAACTGGCCGATGGATCAGCTAACAGTCTGCTCTAGATAGCTGGTAGGCCGCGGTTAGCAGAATGGGCCTTCAGGGGACATTGCGCCTGAGGGGCCTGTTGGGGTCCTCGGGCAGATTATGTCGGTATTCCAGTTGTGAAGGATCGGCAGGGTTCTGTGCCCAATACCGGCAGTAGAAGGGGTCTGGATATTGTAGCCGAGGAGTGGGCTTCAGGAGTAGCCCAGGAGCCCTAGACAGGAGATGGGTCTAGCTTGGGCTAGCTCCAGGCTAGTTGGTGCTAGCTCCGGGCTAGTTGGTGCTAGCTACGGAAACGTTAGCCAGGAGTAGTCAACCCGGGTTGCGGTTAGCTAGCTGCGGTGATCCAGATGAAAAGGTTCAGAGTTTGCGGTAGGAATCCGGGGATATGGAGAGAAAAATAGATCCGGTATGCTCTGATTTGAAACGCTTTGTACGAACTGGCGAGAGCTTTCCGAGCTAAAGGTTAGCTGATGACCGCTAGCAGTAGTTAGCTGACTGATAGCTGGTAGCTAGTTAGCTAGCTAGCTTCAGTTGAGGTATTCCAGTTCGGAGGTAAATAGAAATACTTTAGGAAAAATAACAGATCCACACCACATTGGGTGAGGCGGGTTGCAGGAGAGTATTTTAAAGTTTAGGTTTAGGAAAAATCTGAAAAAGAATGCGAAGAAAAATATATAAAAGATACATACATGGGACGAGACAAGACAAAGACAAAGATGTCCGACTGCTACGCCATCTTGGAGTTATGCCTGAGATTCCGGTGTTTGGAGGATATATTGGCATGGGTGTTGTTTTACTGGCTTCGAGGGCATTATAACTTTTATACAATGGGTTATCAACATTTTCAAATAATAATTGACTTATTTTCATAACTTTATTTTGATGAATTTATTCATACTATTTCATCCTTCCACGAGATTCAGTCCCGACACAAATCTAGGGTTGCTAGAAACGCGACCCAGTCGTTCAGTCTTTGTATTCTGCTTCTATGGACGCGACTCAGTTGTTTATTCTAAATGTTCCATTGCCATGCTGGCTGGCAACGGTCTTATTACTTGCTTGCTAGCTAGCCAGCTACGGCTAACTTAGTCACGTCAAAAAGTTCAGCCTGAATGTGCATTTGCAGCTGCATTTGTTTAAGCTGTTTTCTAATGACATTTACTTGAATACATCCATAACAATGACACTGTTGTTCAAAAGAGCTAGCCAACAACACAGCTACAGTAACACAGTCACTTCAAACTGAAGCTGGAAAGACTACAAATTAGCTGCGTTTCATTTGACCTTTTATCCCCATTTTATGGGGGGATATATCCATAAAAATGATACCAGCTAATTCATGATTTTGACCGGCTGAGAAACGCTGCCTGCCTTTCTGTCTCGTCCCGACTACCGACACGTTCATTACTATGGGACAGCAGGAGATTGAATTTGAATATTGAAACAATGTTGCAAATGTCGGTGAGACAGACAGCAAGGTTTATACAAATCTATGGTGTTGAAAACTAAATGTTAGTCTAAAATAAATGTGAGATAATGTCTAGATGTTTTTTATAGTGGAGATAAAGTTTATAAAGTGCCTGGCTGGGTTGATGAGAAAGTGGATTGCACAGTCAATTGGAAGAATAAATAGGCATTTTAACGTAATAGATTTAGCCGGTGGTAACTTGTGGAATAGGCACAGACTGGAATGCGGTTTTAACCAATCAGCATTCAGGGTTAGACCCACCCGTTGTACAATGGTCTTTATTGCATACCAAAACATTCTGTTGAGAATGTATAACCTACTTGTTCCTGCAGAATAATCATGTAAAACAATTACATCATTACACTGTTACACAAGCTTTTCAAACTGCTAGTTGACCACCTCCCCCAGGGCTGGCTAATAGATGTTGTTGTGCTGACACAGAGTAAGCCACATCAAGTCACCAGTAGCCCACTACACTTGGATCCTGAAATCACTTTTTCTGGCATGTGCAATGAGACCACGTATTTGCAACAATCTAATTTCTCAAGTTTTGAGCAGACCAGACTGGAGCTACTTTCTTCTATATGGGTTAATTATCCCAATGTCACAAACAATGTGTGGTGAACGTCAAATAAAAAGACAAAAACATCAATGAGCTTCTGTTTAATAAAAGTTTAATTAAAATAAATCCTCCACATAACACATTATTTACATGGTGGCATGACAAGATCTAGACTACTTGAGGCAAGTTTGAATTTTGTAATTATTTTTCGGACTATGGTGTGGGAATACAACGATCGCTCCCAGTGCAATATGGTAGGACTGTTTGTGCATCATGCAAATTCTCACATATACCCAGGACATTAATTTGATCCTCAATGTTACACCCTTCTTGCGTAAATATTTATTTTGGATGAGTAATATTCATTGCAGATGAAAAATCTTCTGCTTTAGGCTTCACTCGCTACAGCCTTGTTTAAATACTTCCCATTGTGTCGTATCTCCCCGAGGAAAGCTCTCACCTTCCCAAAGGAAAACCATTTTCCCAAGGTGCACCACTTCCTGTGCTAGCCCTTGACAAAACCCAATGCTGAAAGTGTCTCAAAATAATGTTTGTTTGTAATTATGCTAACCCAGCTTGTCTTGGAATATGTAATCATGTTCGTTGCTATTCTGTGAGCCAAGGCCCTGTAGCACGTTTCAAATGGCACAGTTACAAATTGTCACTTCGGTTCCCCTGCCATTTGGAATCATATGTATTGACCAGTGGTGCAAAGTACTTCAGTAAAAATACTTTAAAATACTACTTAAGTCATTTTTGGGGGTATCTGTACTTTACTTTACTATTTATATTTTTGACAGCTTTTCCTTTCACTTTACTACATTCCTCAAGAAAATTATGTACTTTTTACTCCATACATTTTCTTTAACACCCAAAAGTACTCATTACAGTTTGAATGCTTAGCAGGTCAGGAAAATGGTCAAATTCACACACTTACCAAGAGCACATCCATTGTCATCCCCACTGCCTCTGATCTTGCGGACACACTAAACACAACATCTTTGTTTGTAAATGATGTCTGAGTATTGGAGTGTGCCCCTGGCTATCCGTAAGCAATTTACAACAATACAATTAAAATCAAAATCAAATTGTATTTGTCACATAAGCCGAATACAACAGGTATTACAGTAACCTTACGGTGAAATGCTTACTTACGATCCCTTAACCAAAAATGCTTTAATAAGTTTGAAGAA
Source organism: Salvelinus fontinalis (assembly GCF_029448725.1). NCBI lineage: Eukaryota > Metazoa > Chordata > Actinopteri > Salmoniformes > Salmonidae > Salvelinus > Salvelinus fontinalis. The sequence continues at coordinate 10,052,209 of NC_074677.1, forward strand.
AAATAAGTGTTAAGTAAAAAATACATAAGTAAAAAATAGAAAATAATTGTGCCGTCTGGTTTGCTTAATATAAGCAATTTGAAATGTTTCATACTTTTTCTTTTACTTTTGATACTTAAGTATATTTTCACAAATAAATTTACTTTTGATACTTAAGTATATTTAAAACCAAATACTTTTAGACTTTTACTCAAGTAGTATTTTACTGTGTGACTTTCACTTTTACTTGAATAATTTTCTATTAAGGTATCTTTACTTTACTCAAATATGACAATTGGGTACTTTTTCCACCACTGGTATTGACAGATGTATTGCCACCTATGTGAAGGCTATAGGTGACTGCCTCTGTCATGATCATTACTGCTATGAGCCAAGTTACTGAAATACTAGAAAACTATATTCATCAGACAAGAGGTTAGAGTATTGTCTGCATTAACATATTATGTGATATTTGATATGCAAACCCCATCTGTCAAAATGATGACAACTTGATTTCCCACATCTCTGCATTATGAGCGCATGCACTTTAATTATCTTTAATAATTCATAAGGTCTGACTCTTCAACAATCACCTTGGATCAACTTCCACTTCATACAAAACCTCCCTGAACTCAATAATGGGGAGCAGACACGATATATTTTCTCTTCTATCTGAGAGATAATAAGGAGACAGAATAGTACTGGCAAAATTGAACAGACTAGACAAGACAGGCAGAGAATGCCTTAACATAATGAAAGAACGCTGAGTGACAAGAGGGAAAGAATTGGCAAATGATCACAGATGTGTAACAAGGATCTTCTCTTTCTTACATATTAGATATTTCCCCCCTCTAATCGTTTTGCAATTTGTGAAAACTGTTGGACTGCGTGTAATGTCACATCCAAGACATCTTGACAATTTGAGCAAAAACAAACACCATCTTCGCACAAATTCAATGAGAAACGACGAGTGCTTTGCTGATTAAATTCCCTACAGTTCAGTCGCATTCTGGTTCGTCTGACCCAGAAAAGCAATCAGATGATAAATATGTTATGCAAACTTGTTTAGCGATGAATTGGATAGGAGTTCTGCCCATCTAACAATTTGTAAGCATCCCATATTCTCTAATCTAGTTAAGGTGCAAGCCAATTGTCCCCTGTGATTAGTAATTATCAATTTCTCTAAGCACAGTCCTGCAATCAGCTAGAATGGCTTACTGTTAGATTTCCCTTGCCTCTTTTTTGATAGTATTAAAAACAAAAGCAAGTTAATTAAGGGTAAATAAATCATGTCGACTCCTTGGTTCAAATCTACAGTTTACATCATCCCCCTCAAATCTATTTATCCAATTTGGACAGGGAACAAAACAGAAAACATCTGATTTCATTATTATGCACATTTGTAAAAAAAAAACTAAAAACATCTGTCATTTCCAAACGGTAGAACAAATTGTGTTACTCCTAATTATGAATGTCTGATATTCACTGATTAATTACAAAGGAAAGACGAGTCCCTGACTGACTTCCTAACTCCAACTAATGGGCACAGAATATTCCCCGCAGAAAATGAATGGGCATTTTTTTACCTGTAAGATTAAACCCAGTGCCTATACGCAGACTATGTGCTGAGCGTATGGCTCCCAACACTAGGAGGCCCTGGGTCTTTCAGGTAAAAAATGCCATTCATTATCAGCGGGGTATTTTCTGTGCCCATTAGTTGGAGTTAGGAAGTCAGCCCGAGACTCATATTTCCTCAACTTACTGTTGAGAGATATCATAGTAGAATACACAACATGCAATTTTATAATGTGGTAGTGCATCAGCAGTTTTCCTCTTGTCAGTCACTGACAGTCAATCAATTAGCCATGTTAGCTAACATTTTATAGATTACTAGGTAAGTTAGTCTAGCCAGCTATCTAAACCTTGTAGAAATCAAGGCTGGATTACTGACCAGGCACGAAAGGCAACCAAATCTCACTTAGGCCCCCCAAAATGCTAGAGGCGGCCCTGATCAGACTATGCCAATTATAGATTGGTATATAGATATCTACAACATTTGGTAATCAATAATAATCAAATTCATTGTTCTGCCTTATACAATAGTTAGAGTTGTTAGAATCAACAGAAATCTTCAAATATATATATACACCAATGTAGTCTTGATTGACTTTATGAGCAAATTGACCAGAAGACATATGTTATTCTGAGAAACTCTTAAATTGGTCTCTCTCAACCCCACATGTCCTCATTCAACCTCTGTTCACTAATGTGTAATAATCATATAATTTATTTCAGTACCCTCTTCTTTTTGGAATTTAAGAGCAAATAGCTTAAACATAAACATGTTTTATTATATTGTTCTTATGATGATCAGTTGCTTTAATCTATCTAAAATGGTACTCTTTGAGTTACTTAATCTTCATTTTCTAAGTGAAGTTTTCTTTCATTATAACGCAATGAATCTTTTTTTTATCTTATCTGCTGCTACTAAGAACAGGTCAGTAATTACAGTTTACTTAGCGGAACTACATGGGTTTGGGAACTTAAAACTATTCTCCAACTTTAGGCCTTACTAGCAACTGTGTGCCTTACTATTTTTCCACCTCCAAGGAAATAGTTTTACGTTTATTGTAACAATAGCTTTTTCAGGATATACAGTAGCGAAACAATACACTGAGGACAATTGTTAAGGGTTCTAAACCATCTGATAACATATCTGCTGCCATGAAAGTACTACATTTCAGGAGTTAAATTCTGACCAGAAAGAATCCTCCTGTCAGAGAGGACTCATGAACAATTGATGCCCATTAATTGGAAAATCTCAGTCTACCAGAAACCCTTACCGATTGGCTTTCATAAGGTTGTTTAAAAAAGGTCTATATTCTCATAGGCCTTTGTGCCTGTTTTTACAGAAAAGAAAAAAGAAAACAAGCTTTGTAGTTGTATCCACTATAATAAGATCCTCTCAAACTTTGTTGAATAACCAACCGTGACCTAGTTTCGTTACTGCAAAGACACCTAGGCTGCACAGAGCACGAACAATGATTTTGTGTAGGTTTTTACAGAAACCTTTCCTTGACTTGCATCTTTTACTGCACACATCAGAAAGGCGACAGAAGAGTAATCTTGAGGGACTGGATTCTGAAATGTTACAGACGACGCTCCCCACGGTAACCTGCCACTCTGTATTTTCATCCCAAAGCCTGGCCTGAGTCTAGCCCTGCGGCAACATGGGAGAGCCCTCATAAAGGAATCAGTTATACAAGGCCCAAATGCAGTCATCCAAGGGGCATTATGTACTGTACTGTGAAACTCACAAGGAAGTCCCTGCTTGTTCAAGTACTGCTCTAAGAATGTATGGATGTCTGTTAGTGAGGACAGACTATCTGTGGAAGCTCTTTTTGAAGGCACACTACAAAGTGCTCAGGGATTTGTTCTTGGAAAAACAGAGAGAACAAACGACCAGGATATTAGCACACAGGAGGAAATTATATCTGGGTGAAGGTGTACTGTTATTCGAGACTTGAGGTGACATGAGATGGTGATGGGCGATGGCTCCATACTCAGGGATGGAAATTAAGCTAGCTAGCCTGTTGCTAGTACTTTTCAGACTGGGCTAGAAAGTGCCTCAGCAGCCCACCAGCTAGAGAAATGTTGTCTTTTCAAATATCGCATGGCACAGATTTTGGACGGGACAGATTTTGGACCTGGGCTCGTAAAAATTGCAGCTTGCCAGTGCATAAAATCCTCAGGTTCAATCCCTGTCCATACTACACTGTAATTGGATAGCTTGAAATGAAACGTGATCAAAATCAAATACATTTTCTGTAGTGTAATGTTATGACTATGTTCTTCAATTGCAATAAATAGAGATTCTCAGAATATAATGAAAGGGGATAGAATTATCAATTTGGGGTCTAACAGGGACTTTCACTCACCCAACATTGAATGGCTAATTTCAAATACCGAATTAAATTAAAGGCAGATGAGACCTGTAAATGTATTAATAGGTTACACAATGTAATTGGTTACACAAACTGGTCAGTCTGGGCAAGGAATGCTGACCCAGTTTTAACAATGTTACGTTGTTTTACAGCATCAATTCATAACAACAAGATGTACACATGTCGTCTAGTAAAATGAAAGATACCTTAATAGAAAATTACTCACCCAGTAAAATACCACTTGAGTAAAAGTCTGAAAGTATTTGGTTTTAAATACATTTAAGTATCAAAAGTAAATGTAATTGCTCAAATATACTTAAGTATCGAAAGTGTAAATCTTTTCACATTCCTTAGATTAAGCAAACCAAATGGCACTGACAGTCAAAAGCCTCGGCCAATAGAGAGAGAGCAGAGACAGACCACCCCTCTCCCTCGGCTTGGTCCCTGTGTATGTGTGAGTGAGAATACTGAATGAGGACTCGGTCGCTGCATGCTGCCACAATTTGCAGTGGATTTAAGTAACCTTCAGCACAGAGAACACCAGAGTCGAAGGAAAAACTCCAAAATTGTAGATTTACGAAGGAGAGAAAAACATCACTGTCTTGTTGTCTGTGTTCCTGTTTGAAAAAACACTACTATAATACAAGAAGACGGAGAAGAAGAAGCATAAGTGTTCAACGGTGTCAACAGATTAAATTGGAAGAATGTATAATTCTATGTGTTTCCTCATCCTGTCATGGGTGTTCGCTCTGCTCGTGTTCCCAGGTAAGACTACTCTCCCTCTCTTTTTCTTTCTCACCATCTACCGCTCTCTGGCTCTTGTATTGGTACTAATGTTGCAAAGTGATAAACCGTAGCAACAGAGTTCTACCGGGGGAGCTACATTTGACAATCACACAATCTGCCTCACTCTCCCCTCTCTCTCTCCCAAGAATTGGTCTGTTACTGTCAATATAAGCTGTTGTAAAATATTCAGATGAAACACAGTGGAGGAAAGTGGTCCAGGCATTGTTGAATCTACTAAAAAGCTTTGGTCTTAGCTCAAGGAGATACTTGCTTGATTGTGTGTCCTCCCAAGCTCCCACAGCATTGCCAAAACTTGCTTCCATTGGGTTTTGATGTAGACAGAAACTAACGTAAAGAAAAGCTTGTAATGGCAACAGCATACAGTGCAGAATACCATTTTTTTCCCGTTTTGATCCTAGCCAAGAAAATTAATATTGATCATTCTGGGGCCATGTCTAAGGAGAAGCCTATATTCTCCAGGGTAATGGAACCGCTTTTTTCACGCCATGATTTCAAGGTCTGGATAATTTGTGTCGGTCGCAGCTAGACGTGCAGCGTTTGTGAGTGACTTTGACATGTTAATCAACAGAGAGGAGAGTGTGTGTTTCATAATTGATGTTCAGGGAACGAGAGTCTATGATTACAATTGGAAAGGGCTTGAGGCACATTTCTATTTGAATTGATTTACTTCTGTTATTGGATATATTACTGGAGTAAAATTCTACATTTCTGAAAATTGTGTAGGTCATATTTTTCAGGATTAGCCCAATGTAATAGTACATTATCCAAACTATCCTCATATACCACATTGTACATACTTCCTCATGCAAGCACACACGCACACACGCAAACTCACACACACACATACACACACTTCTAAAAGTCATGCACAAGCTGAAACAGTTACATTGCAGGGGTGTATCCGAGCTTGCACTGGATGAAGACGCAGCATAGCCAGGACAGTTAGCAATGCAGATGGCATGTGGTGGCCCTACTTACCGAGAGCTTTGGGGTCAATAGCAATCCGGCATGACTAACAGACTCCATCTGTTCCACGGTGAAATCATAGGGCCTATAGTAGGGGCACCGCCCGCCACTGGGGCAATGACATCAGGAGAACACTGCTGTCTAGGCAGTGCAGTCACTCAAATGGAGACTCAATGTGGGTATGGTGTTGTACACTATTGAAGGGTCCTTTTTGATACTCTTCTAGCCAAATGGGTGGATTATTCATATACCACTGCAACTATGGCTATTGATTTTTGGATGTTGAATGATACGCATGGATCTTAAGACTCCTCCATGGACCCTCAGACTCCTCCATGGACCCTATGACTCCTCCATGGACCCTCAGACTCCTCCATGGACCCCTAAGACTACTCCATGGACTGTAAGACTTCTCCATGGACCCTATGACTCCTCCATGGACCCTCAAACTCCTCCATGGACCCTAAGACTCCTCCTTGAACCCTACGACTCCTACAGAAATAGCAGGATATTTTATACTCCTGGCCAACAACAAGCTACTGACATAAGCTTATGGAAAATCTACAGTGTCCCTGTCTTTCAAATGCCGGCACATCTACCCATAGCCCCTCATGTATTATAGAAATTATATATTTTAATGTCAATACACTGTGGTTAACATGGATTCAACTACTCAACTAGGAACCATTTTTTGAATGAGATGTAATAAAAAATGTGTATGGTCATACTTTGGTAGAAACACTGAATAAGCTAAATCTGTGTGCTCTGTCCCTACAGTACCATTACCATTGTACTCTCTCCGTCACAGCCCAGAGCAGGTTGCATCCTTGTCAAAGTTCATCAAATCAACCAGCTTCATAAACAGTACAAGCACAACGACCATTCACAGATGTATGAAGGACTCTGTCTGCTAAGGTCGATGTGGCATCCATTTTGTCTTTTTGCACTCAATCAATAGTATTGTGTACTGTATATAATTTGGCATAGATTTCTATTGCTTCTCTGTGTCTACTTGTTTTATACTACATCTCAGCCGAAATACACTGAAATGTAGTCTATACTCCCTCAATGTCTGAAACTGACCCTAGTTAGTCTTTTTAGGAGTTCTCCATGTTCCTTTTCCCCACTCCCCATCCTGCTGATAATGTTGATGTTGGTTGCATTAGGTATTGCCTGGAAGACCTTAGTGGGAAACACCGGTCACTTCCCTCAAGATGAGAATGATTGAAGAAAATGGATGTGATTTCCTGTAGAATCCAGGACCTGTCATATCGAGTAACTTTGATTAGACACAAGAGACCACATTACCTAAATTAGGGCTGGACAATCTGACCAAAATATCATATTATTATTAGTATTTTTCTAATTTCTGACGGTATAACGGTATTAGATGGTATTTTATGTTTCTGAATATAAAAAGTTCTAAATATACATTATGGGTAGTACATAACCCTAGGATGGCAAGAAATTAATTGTAAGTGGTTTTAATGGGCTTTTTCAATTCTGATTTGTTTTATAGTGGTCATCCAAACTTTAACCAAAAATAATAGGAGTGCAAACCTGACAATTAACCTTCAATTAAGTAGTCAGTCCTATTTGTATAGCATTTCATAGCAATCAAAGTATATTTTGTAGCCTCAAACTCTAGTACTTCCCAATGGTTGACATTTGCATAGTTATTGGTTCAATTCCAGAATTCACTTGTATTCCTTAATTTCCAGCATTTTCATAAATGTGTTAATTTCCTGCACTCATTTGCTATAATTTACACATGGTGTCACAATTTTTTTGCCTTCTGTTTTTTTACTTGTTGTGCTAGCAGCAGAGAAGGTAGAGAATCCTCCATAATCTAGCAGTGCTCAGCTGTTAGCAGTCTCTTACCACTGGTAAAAACGGATGATTGACGTTTTGTTGATTCATTACTCAATTGTTGCATATAACAATTCAAACATAAAAATAACTTTATAGAAGGTACTGTTAAAATACACACCGGTGTGTACATCAATACCGGTGTATATAGTAAAATACATTATACCGCCCAGTCCTAAGTAAATGACTACAGACTATAAGGTGCCACGCAGTGCATTCGTAAGTGTTTCGCAAGCCATCTGCCTATATGGTCCTTGCAGGAAGCTTTCATAATATGTATGAGTGGGAAGATTAATATGATCCCATTAAAGCTTGGGGTTCTCTTGTTAATTTTCATACAGTAATGCTATAGACTTGCCGGCTGATTTACAAAGCGTTCTTATCGATTGTGCACACTCGATGCAATTCATTATCTTCGACAGCTCTGTGTGACTGGAGCACAATGTTTTGTTCTCTCAGCTATTTGTAAGATAATGAACCTTGAAATAACAGCGTCTCAAATGTACAAACACATCTAATGAAGACTTTCAAAAGGGTACGTGTGGAATTCTCCGGTGCGCATTTACTCAGAAATGTGTCTGACTGATTATTTTGAACATAATAAGAGATATGTTCATCGTATTCATCCTTGCCTCAATTACAGGGTGATGTATAGAGCCCAACAGTGGACACGTCATAATACCCATAAAACCTAGCAGGCAAACACGGAAATGGTTCCAATCGTTTTTTCAACATATATAAGGTCTGTGTTTCATGTAGGCTTTCCCTGGTGTAACGTTTTGATAACTATGCAAATCTCTCTTGAACAAGGTGACTTTTAATCAATATATTAATCTATATGTACCTTTAGATTTGAACATGGGAATTAGCATGAAAGTTGACATCATGCAAGGCTACAAATCCCTGAAAGCTCCTGCACGTCATTTCTAGCTACTAGCTACCTTGATCCAAAACAAAATATATATTGAACATTTTCATTTACTGTTTCATATTTTATTTAAATAATAATTGTTGGCTTATATTATGCATTTGGTCTTGTCTTGTATAGAATACTATCCTAAATCTTTGCCAAGAAAATAGCTAGCTAGGTATCTAGATGATATTAGCAATATATCCTTATTTTACCAGATCCATTTCTCCTTCAGCCTTTTATAAATAACATATAAACATCTGACTTGAAGTAAAGATATAAATGATTTATTAATTTATTCATGCCACAAACCTGGGACATCGAAGATCACCATGTGAACTATTATTACGATCCAAGAGTGCACAGATTATTTTGCTTTTCCATTTTAGGAATCAGAACAGCTCAAATAACACAAAATATAAAACAGTATATTGTGATTTTCGGTGGGTGAGTTACAAATGGAGAAACAACTGGATGTTTTAGGTAGGTTTAATATAAAATGCTAGGTCAACTCCAGCAGATTGAAAAACACACTTAACAGACTCTAAACAAGGAAGCCATGCCTAAACGCAGCTATATCAACACCCTTCTCTTCTATTAAACAGATCTATGTTTCTGCTGTCAATTGTGAGCAGCACATTTACCATAAATTGTCTGAATCTCAGAAAAAGCAGGAGTATGACAGTTACACTGGGGGGGAAAAGGTTACAAAAACTACTCTATAACACTTTTAAATGTGTTATTTAGTCTAGATGTTATCAAATCAGGAGAAGAACAAGTGAAAGAGGCAGAATAGGGAAAATAAACAAGGTAGGGTGGTTTTATAGAGATGATTGATAAACATAAAATGGGGTGCTGGTGTGCTTCTGCACCCCTTTTAAGGTCAGTCATTGTCACAAATTTCATGTCCAGTCATATTCGGGGTCACATACTCGGGGTCACATTCCATCTCAGTTGCAGCATTCAAATCGTGGTCATCGTGTATCTGTGAATCACAACAATTAAAATGATGAGTGATCACAGAATTTCCCAAAATTGAGCCATAAACAATACAACTTTAGCATTGAGGACAGCATTTTGTTGACAACATGGTGGTTTACACAAAGTCTACTGTCTGTGAATGATGGAAGAATCTTACCCCAGCTGTACAGTAGGTCCAATAGAGACTGTGTGGTCACCTAAGGATGAACATCAACCAGTACTGGGATCATTGGGGAGATTTGGGATGTTTGCTCTCAAACTGCTCCTTGAACATCTTGGGGTCTGCGTCCATAAAGGTCAAGTACAAAATGGAGGAAGTTAACAACCTGTGGCTTAGATTGAATTCAAAGTAGACACAAATGAAAAATTAAGCAATATAATGCAAAACACTACTGCACATGTGAAATACTGTAACACACAGGCCAGTACAATACCCTACACAGCAAGAGGATCCTAAAGGCGCATACAGTACCAACCAATAGTACTCACTCGACAGACAGGTGTGGACCAGTGCTGCCTTGACTGCAGTCTTCTGGTCAGCAGCTGCTCCAATTACAGCCTCCGCCTTGGCATCAGTCAACAAGATCAACTTGAACTTAAGAGTGGAGCATGCGTTATATATTATTAGGTAGGCAGGTAGCCTAGTGGTTAGAGCGTTGGGCCAGTAACTGGAAGGTTGGTGGATTGAATCCCGAGCTGACAAGGTAAAAATGTGTTGTTCTGCCCCTGAGCAAGGCAGTTAACTCACTGTCCACCGAAGATGTGGATGTCGACTAAGGCATCCCCCCGTACCTCTCTGAGGGGCTGGGTTAAATGCAGAAGACATATTTCAGTTGAATACATTCATTTGGACAACAGACTAGGTATCGCCCCTTTCCCTGAACACAGTAAATCTACCCCAAAACGTGTGCATACCAATTCATTTAAAACCAACCATAGCAGGTAGGACTAAATAAGGTTACAAAACCTTGCCTACTAGCTATTCTAATGGTCTGCTGTCCAGAGGGTAGCAACAAACAGATCAATGTCTTCTGGCAGTAAAGTAAGCACACTGTTTGTTCAAGAGGATGCTAATCAGTCCATCTCTGAAACATATCAAAAAGCCAAACCAAAATAATACAGCTACCTAGGGTAGCTACAAGTCAAGTCATACTTGAAGTAGGCTACTGTTAGCAGTTGATGTTATTCTTCAATAACACAGACCACAAAGGAAATCAGGGGGAGAAAATATATTTATTCAAAGAGAACAAATTATAGTTGTTATGCTGGAAAGTAGACGGCAGATGTCCATTCTTCCCTGTCCGCAATGGTTTATCCCCTGAACAAAGAGACAGAATGTAGTTTATACCCCCAACCCTAGCCTGTGGTTGACCAATTAGAATTCCTTACAGTAAAATTGGGAACATGGCCAAATACCAAGTATCCCATTTCATGCTCAATGTATAGACAATTCAGACCGATGAGAACTTGCCTCATGTAGCTATGAACCTCCCGTGTTCCTGACCCATTTATCTTCAGTTCCCCATTACAGAAAAACAACTAATTACATTGATCATGAATTCCCTCTAGACTTTAGTCCTCTGCGTTGTATATTTATCATCAAATATTCTTACACTCCCCTTAGACCATTTTAAAAAGAAATATACTTAAAATGTATTTTTAGAAAACAGAATAGAAAACATAAAAAATAGACAGTATGAAAAACATTAGCTGTAAGCATAAAATCATTCACATTAAACACCTTGCATTTTGTCCTGGAAATACTAATCAATAATGAGGAGAGACAAGGTCAATAACCAATCAGAATATTACTTTATTCAAAACTTATTAATAACATTGATTCATTATTGCAATAATGAAGCTAGTCGACGAACCACCCCTAGATGATTCGTTGAGAGCCCAATGAGCGGTTTTGAGCCACAGCATTTTATAGCAAAGTATATCCTCCTGAATGTTCATGACAAACAATAGATGTATGGAATGGATCACAAGGTTAGGATTCATATGAAAGATACTAATATTTCACAGAAGACAGTATCTGCTGTAAAGACTGTTCTCATTGTGTAGAAACACATACACAAGCCATCTCTCCCTGGTTCCTTCCAGCACACAAACACCAACTCATGCTATGGAATGCGGTTTTTAGGTTTTTATCACCAAAGTCATCTTAAATCTACTGTCAGCATTAAGCCCCCAGAGGCCCAACTCAGAAGACCACGAACAGATGAGAGTGTTCTAAAAACGATATTCTACTCCATAAAACCACCATTTGATGCAATAACAGTATTTCAACATAATCTTGTAATTTCGCACTCACAATTTCAATAAAACACAAAGGGCATTTTTTACTTGCCGTTACTGTAAGAAGTAAGATTCCCACAAAGTTATAGAAAATATGTATTAACAGGTGTGATGATGATGTCTCTAACGATTCCTACCACATCCTGTACAAGGAGGAAACTCCTAAAAAAAATGATTGTCTGCAAGACAATAATGTTAAATCGTCCTATTGGCAAGGTAATCATTCACAGAGTCTTGTAAGTATGACCAGCAGTCCTACAAAGATAACTATTAGAGATTATGTTCTGACAGTCTGCTAGTGAGGAATTCTTCTTCCGTTCCACTGGTTGATAAGGACGTTTCTAATGAACACTTCTCCGGTGATCTTGTACCGTTTCAGGTACAGGTCTTGGGTCAAGGGGTATTGCTGCAGCTTCAGATGGTAGATTCTCATATCCTGTAACGAAGGAAACAAAAAGTGAAAGTAACATGTCCTGGTTTCAAGAGAAATGTACACTGCTCAAAAAAATAAAGGGAACACTTAAACAACACAATGTAACTCCAAGTCAATCACACTTCTGTGAAATCAGACTGTCCACTTAGGAAGCAACACTGATTGACAATAAATTTCACATGCTGTTGTGCAAATAGAATAGACAAAAGGTGGAAATTATAGGCAATTAGCAAGACACCCCCCAAAACAGGAGTGATTCTGCAGGTGGTGACCACAGACCACTTCTCAGTTCCTATGCTTCCTGGCTGATGTTTTGGTCACTTTTGACTGCTGGCGGTGCTCTCACTCTAGTGGTAGCATGAGACGGAGTCTACAACCCACACAAGTGGCTCAGGTAGTGCAGTTCATCCAGGATGGCACATCAATGCGAACTGTGGCAAAAAGGTTTGCTGTGTCTGTCAGCGTAGTGTCCAGAGCATGGAGGGCCTACCAGGAGACAGGCCAGTACATCAGGAGACGTGGAGGAGGCCGTAGGAGGGCAACAACCCAGCAGCAGGACCGGTACCTCCGCCTTAGTGCAAGGAGGTGCACTGCCAGAGCCCTGCAAAATGACCTCCAGCAGGCCACAAATGTGCATGTGTCAGCATATGGTCTCACAAGGGGTCTGAGGATCTCATCTCGGTACCTATTGGCAGTCAGGCTACCTCTGGCGAGCACATGGAGGGCTGTGCGGCCCCAAAAAGAAATGCCACCCCACACCATGACTGACCCATCGCCAAACCGGTCATGCTGGAGGATGTTGCAGGTAGCAGAACGTTCTCCACGGCGTCTCCAGACTCTGTCACGTCTATCACATGTGCTCATGTGCTCAGTGTGAACCTGCTTTCATCTGTGAAGAGCACAGGGCGCCAGTGGCGAATTTGCCAATCTTGGTGTTCTCTGGCAAATGCCAAACGTCCTGCACGGTGTTGGGCTGTAAGCACAACCCCCACCTGTGGACGTCGGGCCCTCATACCACCCTCATGGAGTCTGTTTCTGACCGTTTGAGCAGACACATGCACATTTGTGGCCTGCTGGAGGTCATTTGAAGGGCTCTGACAGTGCACCTCCTTGCACTAAGGCAGAGGTACCGGTCCTGCTGCTGGGTTGTTGCCCTCCTACGGCCTCCTCCACGTCTCCTGATGTACTGGCCTGTCTCCTGGTAGGGCCTCCATGCTCTGGACACTACGCTGACAGACACAGCAAACCTTTTTGCCACAGTTCGCATTGATGTGCTATCCTGGATGAACTGCACTACCTGAGCCACTTGTGTGGGTTGTAGACTCCGTCTCATGCTACCACTAGAGTGAGAGCACCGCCAGCATTCAAAAGTGACCAAAACATCAGCCAGGAAGCATAGGAACTGAGAAGTGGTCTGTGGTCACCACCTGCAGAATCACTCCTGTTTTGGGGGGTGTCTTGCTAATTGCCTATAATTTCCACCTTTTGTCTATTCCATTTGCACAACAGCATGTGAAATTTATTGTCAATCAGTGTTGCTTCCTAAGTGGACAGTTTAATTTCACAGAAGTGTGATTGACTTGGAGTTACATTGTGTTGTTTAAGTGTTCCCTTTATTTTTTGGAGCAGTGTATATTTCACATAGATCTCCCTAAGTAAGCATGTCCCGATTTTCAGGAAAAGCTGGAGATTTCACCTAGATATCCCTAATATGATGACTACGGTGTACAACATAGAAGCTTATCAGGTTCTGATCATTTTACTATGCTTCTTCACCCGAGATTGACTCCCAACTGGTAATCAATTAGTTCTTTATTCTCCAGGCTTTGTCATCAAAATGGACAACCTTGCAATGAGTGACATGTATCCATCATGATTTGCCCTGGACTTTCACTGCTGACCTGGTTATGAGCAAAACTTGATGAGGACCTTCCCATTTTGGCTCTAATGTGTCTCTTACATATTTTTTTTACCATCACGCACTGTCCTGGCACTATGTCATGTCCCCCCTCGGGATTTATTCCCCAAGCCTCTTTTACTTCTCTGTCTGCTTCCCCTCCTGCAATAGAACGTTGAAGGCAATAGTTAAGCATTGTGTCACTCATAAAGTTTACATCTGCCTTTCTCAAATCTAACGTGCCTGGTAGTGACATCGGTCGACCTGTGACGACCTCAAACGGACTCAACCCTGTGGTTCCATGTCCAAAGTTCTACACTCATTTTTCTTCAGAGTCCAAATAGGATGGTTCTGAACTGTAGATCCCTGCAGTTGTCTAATTTTCCCCGTCACCTTTCCTTCAGAGATGTTCAGTGTAGAGTCAAGTTGCATAATAACGTCGAGGCCTAAAATAAGTTGTTCAAAGGAGCCTATCCACACTCCTGCATCAATCTTTATTGGACAAATATAAATTGAAAATTGTTTGGTCTGCTTCATGTCTGTCTTCCACCCACCACTCCTGTTGCTCTCATCTTCTTGTCCGTGTGCTGAGGACATAAACTCAGCAAAAAAAGAAACGTCCCTTTTTCAGGACCCTGTCTTTCAAAGATAATTTGTAAAAATCCAAATAACTTCAAAGATCTTCATTGTAAAGGGTTTAAACACTGTTTTGTTATGAAAACTTAGGACACTAAAGAGGTCTTTCTACTGACTCTGAAAAACACCAAAAGAAAGATGCCCAGGGTCCCTGCTCATCTGCATGAATGCGTCTTAGGCATGCTGCAAGGAAACATGAGGACTGCAATTTGCAATGTCCGTACTGTGAGACGCCTAAGACAGCGCTACAGGGAGACAGGATGGACAGCTGATCGTCCTCGCAGTGGACGATCATGTGTAACAACCCCTGCACAGGATCGGTACATCCGAACATCACACCTGCGGGACAGGTACAGGATTGCAACAACAACTGCCAGAGTTACACCAGGAACGCACAATCCCTCCATCAGTGCTCAGACTGTCCGCAATAGGCTTAGAGAGGCTGGACTGAGGGCTTGTAGGCCTGTTGTAAGGTAGGTCCTCACCAGACATCACCGGCAACAACATAACCTATGGGCACCAACCCACCGTTGCTGGACCAGACAGGACTGGCAAAAAGTGCTCTTCACTGACGAGTCGCAGTTTTGTCTCACCAGGGGTGATGGTCGGATTTGCATTTATCGCCAAAGGAATGAGTGTTACACCGAGGCCTGTACTCAGGAGAGGGATCGATTTGGAGGTGGAGGGTCCGTCATGGTCTGGGGCGGTGTGTCACAGCATCATCGGACTGAGCTTGTTGTCATTGCAGGCAATCTAAACGCTGTGCATTACAGGGAAGACATCCTCCTCCCTCATGTGGTACCCTTCCTGCAGGCTCATCCTGACATGATCCTCCAGCATGACAATGCCACCAGCCATACTGCTCGTTCTGTGCGTGATTACCTGCAAGACATGAATGTCAGTGTTCTGCCATGGCCAGCGAAGAGCCCGGATCTCAATCCCATTGAGCACGTCTGGTACCTGTTGGATCGGAGGGTGAGGGCTAGGGCCATTCCCCCCAGAAATGTCCGGGAACTTGCAGGTGCCTTGGTGGAAGAGTGAGGTAACATCTCACAGCAAGAACTGGCAAATCTGGTGCAGTCCATGAGGAGGAGATGCACTGCAGTACTTAATGCAGCTGGTGGCCACACCAGATACTGACTGTTACTTTTGATTTTGACCCCCCTTTGTTCAGGGACACATTATTCCATTTATGTTAGTCACATGTCTGTGGAACTTGTTCAGTTTATGTCTCAGTTGTTGAATCTTCTTATGTTCATACAAATATTTACAGATGTTAAGTTTACTGAAAATAAACACTGTTGAGAGTGAGAGAACGTTTCTTTTTTTGCAGAGTTTTTATGTTTTTCATAGGAAATGGGCAATACAGTGACTTCAGCAACCATATCTACAAAAGAAATCTACTGCAAAGTTGTTAATCATCATGTTCACATATATTCCATCCGATTTCATATGTATACCAGCTGAGATGGGACGTAAGAGGGGGTCTGTTAGTTTACTGCCATCCAGCAAACTATGCTGCTGAGCCGGAGAGAGCTTCTTCAATTTCTACATCAGCATTGCGTCGTTGGGGCTGTTGACCTGTTTCCATTTTCCTTTAGATGGACCCTGCCTCTCCTGGCCACTTCTCATGAAGACACGTTTTCTTTCCCGACATTCTCGTTGCCAGTGTCCCGAAATTCTGCAATTATGACATACTGTTGAACGAGTAATGTTGTTGGTTTCACTCGGAATCTGCGCAACTCTGATGACAGACAGTTTATTAGGTTGATTGATGTCTCTGTCCAGTCGTAAAAGCCTGTCGATGATGTCACCGTAGTTTTGTCTCTCCCAATCAGTAGTTGTGGAAACAAAAGTTTTGCGCAAATCATTTGTGTATGGATTGCATCAACTGATCTGTGATTTCCCCATTTTTGGAGGAGTTGAGTGCATCTTCATCTTCAAGTTGGGTAACCCACTGTGTCTGACCACCTCTGCTCTGAACCTTTCTTAAAATTCAACAAACGTCTCTTTCGGTTTCTGGACATATTTGGTTATCTCTCCTCAATTGGTGGTTGCATTGGTCAGACCCTTAAGAAAAACATGTATGGCTCTCCATCCATCGGCTACATCTTGCTCTTCACCTCTCACAGCTCCACAAACCTTTTCTTCAAGTACGCCATGTTTAAGGTTGTTCATAACAAAGGCTAATAACTGTAACTCATCATAAGGATGTAGAATGTAGAGTTTCTTACATCTCTTTAAATGGTCCCACGTCTTCATTCCCAGTCTTGTGGATGTTTCTAAGTCTTTGACCATTCATTCATCCAACTGTTTTGGAGATGCTGATTTATGTGTGATTACTGTCACTGGAGGTTTGTCTTTACTCCCTTTAACAGCCTGTGTTCTTTTTGGCCTAAGACATCGTTCGTCACAATTGTCAGAATCTGTTGACTCAAAGCCAGGAAGTGCTGACCAGATGCTTGAAACCCAATCTGCCTTGCACAACTCAGTGTGAGGGTATATTGAGGGAACAGAGAGCCAACAGGTCTCTGTTCCCTCAAGCCCTGACCTCAATTCTATAGACAATTTCTGGGCAGAATTTCCTATAAACCTGACTCAGTTACACCCAACTTATTGTGGGAAGCTTGTGGAAGGCTACCCAAAACGTTTGACCCAAGTTAAACAATTTAAAGGCAATGCTACCAAATACGAATTGAGTGTATGTAAACTTCTGACCCACTGGGAATATGATGAAAGAAATAAAAGCTGAAATAAATCATTCTCTCTACTATTATTCGGACATTTCACATTCTTAAAATAAAGTGGTGATCCTAACTTTTTTTTTTTTTTTTTTTTTTTCTCGGGGGGTGGATCAGCTTAATATTGCGGAAAGAATGTTGCTTCCAATGTAATTGTCTGCATCATTTCCAATCCCCCATATTTTTGGGGGTAAATATATATATCCTTTCACGTATGCATACATATACACATATATACATACACATACCTACATTGACATACATACTTTTTTAAAAGAGTATACCTTTATTATTATTCCCAGCAAACCCTACCACCGATCCCCCAATTGGAGTAAACTGATAAACATTTCTGTTTTTACCTTCAATTTATACATCTTATACACATTTTACAGACACAGTCTACTTTATAATAGTTCTCTCTTGTTTGTTCTTAGTCCTTCCTCTATTTCTGTTGTCCATCCAGTTTGATTTCCACTTGTAACTGTGCTATTTCACAATAGCTCCGCACCTATACACATTTCACAGATCCCGTATGCCCTACATTGTTTATCTTGTTATTAGTCCCACCCTTCAGCTCCACTCAACCTTTCCCATCTATCTTCCAACATCATCCATTTCGGATTTTTATTTGCCATATATTTTTCAACTGTGCTGTGATGCTTCACAAAAGATTTGAATCTTCCTATTCTCATAGCTTCCACGGATTGTAAATTAAAAATAAACTTTTTTGCTAAAATAATTATTATATTATTGATTGATTGACTATGGCTTTTCAAATCCCCCAGTATTGCTATCTGTAGCGTTAGTTCTACGCAAATGTTGCAATTCTTCAACCATTCCTGGACCTGTGACCAAAAACGAGCTACATGCGGACAATACCAAAATAAATGGTCTAATGACTCTGCCTCCTCACAGCAGAATCTACAGAGCTGAGAAGATTGTATCCCCCATATATATAACATTCTATTAGTTGCAAGAATTTTGTACAATAATTTAAATTGAAAAATTCGAAGTTTTGAATCCGGCGTTGTTTTGCGTATCAATTCATAAACCATGTGCCATGGAATGGGTACATCGAAAATCTCTTCCCAACTATTTTGCAATTTATATGGCACAGCTGTAAGTTTTTTGGTCCTTAAATGTGGTCCGTAAAGGTGATCCTAACTTACCTAAGTGTTATGAATTTTATGAATAATGACTAAATTATGTATACATTTAACGTAGAACTATAACTAACAGAATTCTACCCTGTCACTGTATGATTGTATGAAATTTATTAGAATCATAAATCTATAAATCTGATGTGTGTAGTTTTAGTCAGAAGGACTTTTTGTTCCTTTTTAGTATGTAAGCAGGGTGCAAGTGTGAAACAAATGATAAGAGGAGCTATCGACAGACAAGCTGTACTACTGTGTACAGGACATTCTGTCCCCACCCAGGGAGGGGAGAAACCTTGGGCTTGTAGTAGATTGTATAACAGGTGGCAGGCAATGTATGAGAAGGAGAAGACTTGTGAACTATATTGTCACTGTCTTATAGGAGGAGGGACAGTTATGACAAAATGAGAGGTATATAAACCAATGTACATGTAAGAATGGGCAGAGCTCTCGTAAATAAACATTCTGACTATTGTAGACTGGCCCCTGTCTGTTTTCATTTCTATCAGTATCCTACAAATCCTGATAGAGCAGACTGAGTAGTTTAATTGAATCGGTTAATGAACATGAGAACAAAATTCTCTTAACACTAAGACAGGGAAATTTTACTAGGATTAAACTGAGTTTAAATGTATTTGGCTAAGGTGTACGTTAACTTCCGACTTCAACTGTAACCTCTTATATAGCCTTAATATTAACTGCTGCAGAATTAAGCATTTCTTGCAGTAAAATGATACACCGAACATATGCAAAATTGTGACTCCAAACAAAAGTGGAGAAATACGATTTGTTTATTTCAGCATCTTGACAGAATGTGAATGCACAGTTAAATATTGTCTATAGAGGTGCTATGTTAATCAGCATCCTAAAAGCTGATTTAGTATTTCAACCATATAAAATATGCATCTAAGCCTAACTGAAATCTTATCAGCAACATGTGTTTTTCACAGCATTCTATTTTGTTACAACCTGTCAAACTGATCCAAAATCTTTCGGTGAAATATCTTTCCACTTTTTGGGGGGTTAGCCTATTGGACTTTCTTCCCAGGTCCTTAAACTTGGCTTCTTGAAAGAAGCAGAGATCACAGAGAAATATACCGATGTAAACTAGATTAAAGCATCCATTCTATGATATTATCAGTATTTGAAGGCAACATATAATGACAGAATAGAAGCTGCATTTTTCTTAGTAGAGACAAGTTGACTAAACAAATAGCCTACCAATATGTAGAATATTGTAAGCACAAACATCTAAATCAGGCAACAACCAAAAAATCCAGCACCGCCTGACAAAAACTCTTTCTGCTGTCTCTGACTGTAGCCTACAGCGCATTTTCTATATTAGCGGGTTAGTCTGGTGCCGTCCTTTTTTACTTTTCTACTTGATCACATGTTGTTGGGCGGTTGCTGATGTGTTATTAGTAATTGTAGGCGGGTGATGGTGAACAAACAGCTGACTGGAGCACCACTAGTCTGCTCCCTCTCCATGGCTCCTCCTCCGCCGGCTGCTGCATTTGTCAGAGGATGTTTGCGGAGTGGAGTTGTAGTGGAGAGAGGAAAGTGTAATTTGGCTGGAGCATGGAGCGGATTTAAAAATGTTGGCCTCTTCTCTTACTCCAATTTCGATCTGGTACCACTCAGCCACAAGCTGCCCAGCATTTTTCATTTCCTTCATCACTGTTACTTTAACTGGCCAATTCTCTTGTATTTATTTAGCCTACCCCACCACTAATGTGCAGAGGTATGAGTCAACCAAGAAATATGTCACACAGCCTGTGTAATTGATAGCAAGATAACGAATATTCCCATGCAGCAGCACTGGAGAAGTTTAGATTTTTATATAGGCCTAAGCTATTGTTTAAAAAAATGTCTGTTGGTAAAGCTCAGAATTTCTTTAACAACTGTAAAATATGGGCTCACAGTTAGAACTTGAGTATCTGATCTTCAATAGATTAGAGAAAAAGTAGGTTGTTTTTTAACACAGCTGTTGCATAGGCCTATCATCAAGTAGGTCCTTGTTTAATTCCACATGTTGTTGAAATGTTGAAGCTTCCTACTATAGCCTATGAATTTGGAGCAGCATTTTGGGGGGGTGAGCACTGAGCGATTTTTAGCAAAGTGGGGAAGGGACGTCGCTGGAGCTATGCGCAATAACCGCTCCTTGAGTAATGAGTGGGCTCAACTCCGCTCACACAGTCTGGTGTGTGCACCCATCACATGCGCCCCTTCCGCCTCTTATCGCTCCCTCCCCAGCTTCTCTCCGCTCTAGCCTCTAGGTCCTCTCCCCGCTGCTGCAGTGAGCAAAGTGGATTTATTAAATTGGTTCCTTGTTGTTAAATGATACCACAGCTCTCTAAAGCATAATTAATAATAATACTTTTTAAAAAGTACAAAAAATATATTTTCTCTAAAAGTGATCTACCATACTCAGTTTTTTTCTTTGCTGTTTCATTATTTAATTGGTTCCTTGTTGTTCTACATCAAACATTCTATTTAGTTTTGCGTTGGAGAATTTATCGTTGCATGAGAGACTGAGGGACAGCATAAGCACAAAACAAATTGTTTTAATGCTTATTGCTCAAATTAATGTCATGAAGTCATTATTAAGTCATATGTCATCTCAACCTCTAGCACAAATGGAGCAACTAACAACTACTTTCCTTGAAAACTAGTTTGCAACACTGAAGATAACTTCCTCTCTGACAAGCAGTTAAACTCGCTATTTGCATTATAAGTTTGGGCCAACAGAATCTGTCATACTGACACCGAAAGACTTAGAGACATTATTTTCCTGTAATAGACTAGAACATCTAATAATCCCCCTTTTATGTCTCAACTCCCAAAATGTAAAACAGAGCAAACCCTACTAAAACAAGAGTATCAATTAACCTTGTGGAAATTGAATGCTACATTTCTGTACCACATACAGGACATCTAGCAGCATTTTAGCCACAGACTGTTGTGCTAGCTGTCGAGTCTGTGTTTTATAAATATGCAATGAGCATAAAAATAAGCATTTACTGTACATAAGGAATTGGCAACTCATTCTCATTCTCAGAATAATGGATCGTCTTATCCAGGTAGGCCACTTGATTTCAGTATCTTAACAAAGTGAACAGGCTATGTTGTTCAAACAGTTGTAGACAGATTTTGATTTGATTTGGACAAGAAGGTTTATTCGTAACAGTTCAACTGTTCTACCTTGTTAGCAAACAAATAGATCCAAGTTGGCTAGACTTGAAATATAAAGATTAGCTACTCACTAGAACTTGGGCTTGTGTTTGAGAGATTGTTTAATGAGACCTGTGTTCATTTTCTATAATGCTTGCTACAAGAAGTTGATCATTATTAGTTTATATGCATTGTGCATGGTTCTGGTTAAATTTGTAACAAAAAAATAATTTTCATAGACAGACTCAAAAGACAGATCAGTGATTATTGCAAAAAAGCAGGTTAAACTGTTGTTTTGAGTTTGTCCTTACTACCTACCTCATCCCCATATTGTTTTTATTTACATTTTTTTGCTCTTTTGCACACCAGTATTTCTACTTGTACATCTGCACATCTATCTCTCCTGTGTTAATTTGCTAAATTGTAATTACTTCGCTATTATGGCCTATTTATTATCTTACCTCCTTACTCCATTTGCACACACTGTATATATATTTTTCTATTGTTATTGACGATACTTTTGTTTATCCCATGCGTAATTCTGTGGTGTTGTTTTTTGTCGCACTGATTTGCTTTATCTTGGCCTTTATCTTTATCTCAATTGGCCTACCTGATTAAATAAAGGTGAAATAAAAAAATACTGAAAGTTACAGTGACTGTTGTGACTAACAAAACTGCCATTTATCTGCCTTTATTTCCAGCAACAAATCATTATGTCTATTTACATAATTGTCAGGTGGGTTGTCATTAACTGAAAAATGAAGTAGTCAATGGAGCCATTTCACCTCTATGACGTAAAGTTGTTGTTGTATGTGCAACGATTCCTCAACCACCATTTATTTTTATTTATTTAACTAGGCAAGTCAGTTAAGAACAAATTCTTATTTACAATGACGGCATAGTACAATGACGGTATGTTAACTGCCTTGTTCAGGGGCAGAACAACAGATTTTTACCTTGTCAGCTCGGGGATTCGATCTAGAAACCTAGATCTAATCTATCAAACCTAATCTATCAATCTATTTATGCATTCTTGTTTGATGAATCAGATGGTCATTGCTGATTTAAGTGACATAGTTGCAAAAAACTTTTCTAAGTCTTTTTTCTGTCTAACCACAAACCACCCAGCTTTCTAAGCATAAACTGAGAGATTCATTAATCAAAATGTCACGCTCAGAGCCTGTTACTCTTAACACACAGTACAGGTTGTTTCTACTCACTGATCAGCTAGGTTCGACATGATGGATTGCTATGATCAGGGGATCAAATTGGCTGTGAAAATGAGGCTTCAGTTTATTAGCTGTTGATTATGTGAATGCATCCTGCTCTGTTTAGTATTGATATAGTCTGTCAAAATATCATATCCTCTCTAAAGTACACAGCTTTGAATCAAGTCAAATCCATCCACATTACAGACAAAAATACCCACATCATTAGAGAGAACTGGAAATGATGTGTTCTGTGAAGCGTATTGAGATGTTTAGATGCACTTGTAATAAAGTTTTTTAGATTTGAATGGTAGAATTGACAGCTACGAATTGTTACAGAGGCAGTTTAATGAGACAGACAACTCAACTCTGTCAGCACAGATCCAACACCTTGTATTACAATAGGTTGGAAGTAAACATATAATATCATATTCTATATAAGGCATTAGCCTGTCTCAGTGGGTAGTCTTGCTATCGCTGACTACTAAATAAAATGTTCTCTCAGCAGGACTGTCAACATCAGTCTCAGCAGGACAGTCAGCATTAGCCTCAGCAGGACAGTGTCAGTCTCACGAGGCTGTCCTAACATGGACATCGTGTGAACTAGCTATGTGGTTAAGTTGCTGTGATGCATGCTTGCCTTTCCTCTGGGAATGCTGTAATGTCTCAGCTCTACTGGGAAGGGCCGGCCAGCTAAGAAATGTGTTCATCTCAATGGGTTACTGTATAAGACCTTACACACACTCCAAACTTTGCACACACACTTGTATGGCAATATCGACAGAGAGGAGGGACACATCATTCAGTACTAATGGTGATGTTGATACTGTAAGGACATTGTCCACCATTGACTAACATTCTTAGAGAGTACAGTCCATTCATTTATTTATTTGTGTTTCAGACTAGAGAAAAGGCAATGTCCTATTGCATCATAGCTCGATGAGTGTTACAGTATAGATGTCTGGCTTAGTGCTTGAAAATAATTTAACATGGTACCAGTGAAAGCCCCAACTATCAAAATGAATGTGATAATGCATCGTCATTCAATGGAGAATTGATCATGTGAGTCAGAGTGAGATAAAACTCGACTGTTGTTCTATCAACCGACCAACTGAGAGGAAAGGCAGGGAGAGAATAGGTGTAGCTCACTGCTGTGCTACCGTTGTAGGCCAAATAGACAGATACACTACTTCTGTCCACAAAAGTTGAACAAAGCCACCATCGGAAAAATGTAGTGGGATCACAGAATATTGAAGTGATAATGCCAGAGAGACCATATTTAATATAATACTAGAATACCCAAACAATGTGTATAGCAAAATCACACAGAGACAGACAAACACACACATGTGCGGGCACACACACAAACACACACTTTCTCTTTAAAAAAATATTGACTTTGGCTTATGCAGTGCCAAAGATTTTTTCCCCTATATAATCATAAAGCATATACTTCAGTTCTGTTTCGATGACTTCAATGACATAGCAGTCCTTTTCACACTGTATCCAGTTTCAATCCAGAGTGAACACAAGGTTTATCATGCACATGTTAATGCACTGTATTATTTTGTACTACTTTGAGTGTGTGTTGTGATGAAGTGAAACACTCATCTTACTTAGCAGGCTGTGAGATAATGGTATTATGCCTGGGTTATTATTTTCTCCAGTCATCCATTGTATGACAAATGGCATTGGAAATGTTAACGGAATTGTGCACTGCTGGAAATGCTAGTGAAAGCAGCCTTTTCTTGTTTTGAATCTCTCCTCAAAGAGAAATGGTGAAATGGCTAAGTCCAACATGTCACATGGCCTGATGTTGCCTGACTTTGCCTCAAGTGTCAAGCGCCCCTGACAAAATAAATCTACATGTCACGCCCTGGCCTTAGTATTATTGGTTTTCTTTATTATTTTAGTTAGGTCAGGGTGTGACATGGGGAATGTTTTGTTTTGTTGGTTTTGGGTGTTGTTTATGGTAAAGGGGTTGTGTATAGTATATGGGTTTGTGTGGAGTACAGGTTTCTAGTATTGTCTATGTATGTTTAGTTGTCTAGGGGAGTCTATGGTTACCTGAATGAGTTCCCAATTAGAGACAGCTGATTTCGGTTGTCTCTGATTGGGAGCCTTATTTAGGGTAGCCATGGGCTCTCATTGGTTGTGGGTAATTGTCTATGTAGAACGTTTGTAGCCTGTTTGTATGTGCACAACGTTTGTAGCTTCACGGTCGTTTTGTTGTTTTCTTGTTTTGTAAAGTGTTTTTGTGTCGTGTTCATCTTCGTGGTATAATAAAAGAAGATGGCTTATTTTCCAACTGCTGCATTTTGGTCCGTTAATCCGCCACACGATCGTGACACTACAATTACTCATTTAATATTTAGTATTTATTAGGATCTCCATTAGCTGCTGCCAAGGCAGAATCTACTCTTCCTGTGGTCCAAACAGGATTAAAACAATTACACATATTTGTCCACTCATCCTTGCAAGGTCCAAGGATAATAGAGGGCTGGGGCAGAAATGCTGGAGTGAGTGGCAGGCACACTAGCTCAATGCCAAGCCCCATATGCCACTGTGTACACCCTGTGCCCTTCAAAAGGACCTCACTTTGTTGAGCACCGGCCGTTTGCTGCTGGTTGGAGGAAAGGCAAGGAGGATGCAGGGCTTTCATCCCTGACCGGGGATGCATATGGAAGGAAGCATAACTAGAGTATGTACAGTATGCACACTCTTAGTGCATGCAAATGTTCTGCTATTCAAGCCCCCAAAATGTATATTTCTTTATCACTAATCTATTTTTGGTCACACTTCATTTGAACACTCTCTTTATAATCGTAATAAGATTTCTAATACTTATGAGCTTTGCATTACATGCACAACATAGGCACTAATACATCTCATAAGCTTAGTTACAGGTTCATACTGCTGGTAACTGTAGCTGGATTAATGGGGAGGTGATGATGTGATGGAGGTACAGACTGAGAAGGCAATATGCCTGAAAGGCTGGAGGAGTATTCAAGAGCTCCACTCAGACACGCTATGATTCTGCCTCACGGGGCCCAGTGGAGCCACTTCAGGTCCTCAGTACTCTCTCTCTCTTCCTCCCTCTCTCTATCACTCTTTTTTTTACCCCCTCCCTCTCTCGCTTGCTTTACTTCTCAAGAAAAACCTTATCAAACCACCTGCCAAAAGCAAATGGGAATATTTCTGCAGGTCTGATAGCTTAATGTTCATTTTCCTTTGGAAAATAATTGTTCATCATTGCCCAGCATTACTTATGTTAACTGCCGTATGTTGTTCAATGTCCTGAGATGTTAGTAAGTGGTTGAAAACATACATTTTAGATATGAGTGCATAATCAATATACTCTCTCGTATTAAAGCAACTACCGCCAATCTAAAGATGACTTCATATCATAAAAGGGGTTTGGTTTTATCACACACTTGCAAATGCATGTTTAAAATCAATTATCACAACCAGCAAAAATGAGGAATGTAATTATCATCCATGACATCCAGACATAATTGCATCTGATTTTTATTTAGCACATGTTATGTATCTAACTGGAGAAAATCAGTACCTTCAAGAGATGAAGCATTTGAAATGCTTCTCTTTGTGTGTGTGTAATTCTGTTGATTATATGCTCAGACTAATGTCCTACAGTTGACATTGTTTCCAGTTAGAATGACATGCAGTGGGGAGCTCATAAGAAAGCACTTCCGCTGTAGAAAATGTCATTATTTAAAGTGGGGGAATAGGCATTTTTGTTTTGTTCAAACAGCAATCTTGACATCTGCTGCCTGTAGCATTATTCAAGGGCAGTGGGAACGAGGCCAGCGCAAGAAGAAGTGAAAGATTTGCCATTGGAATAAACAGAACAACAGTTTCCAGGTTAGACGTGCAAACAACTGGCAATTAGATGGGAACAAATCTGTCAACGCTTCTTGAACACTGATTTGAATTAGGAGGATTTAAATTAACAAGTCCTGAATAGAAGTTGAATAATGTTATTTCACTAGGTCTTATTTGGGGTTCTAAATATGGCAGAGACAAACACATCCATTTCGAAGTTATGATTTAGTTCAGCTATGATGAAATCCATGATTAACTCATTAGTAAGCCATTACCAAGGCATTATCATGCTCTCTCATGATAGTGATCGATCAGAGCTACATCCCTGATCATAATGGGTCATATTTGTTAGTGTTAAATGGCTACCCAATATGCTCTCTTTGACTGGAAATGCATTGATATTGAGTAGTTGTAGAACGTTTTATCTTAGACCTTTGCATACTATATGTTTATGGTTCTAGAGCTAGCTTCACTATCAGACCCAGGACTCAAGATTGACTTGAGAGTGCTGATAATAAGACTAGACTGACATGCTAATACCAGAGACTGAGTGCCAGTCTCTTTCCCAGATGAGGTTACATTGTAGACAGAAAGCTTACATTGTTGACACTAGTGGTGCGCGGGCCAGCTGTTTGTTCAACTGCATCGGCTCTCAATTTCTAATAACCAATTGGCAACCATCCAACTACATGTGATAAAGTGAAAATCTGAGGACCACATCCGACGCTAACGCTAACATAGAAAACGATGTAGGCTACAGATGTTTTGTTGTTGCCTCATTTAGAAATGTTTGTGCCTATAATTTCCAACATTTGGTAAGCTATTTGTAAATCAACGTATCTACAATTAGATACATACAGCTTCTCTTCTGTCATTTTATGTTGCCTTAGAAGATTAAATAAACCCTTGCTTACCTGAATAATGTCATAAATCAATAGAATGAATACTTCCATCTAGTTGACATTGGTCAAGTTCTCTGTCATCTCTGTTTATTTTGTGGAGCAGAGACGTTTGGGACATGGGGAGAAAATGCAATCCACATTTTTGTATTTATTTTCTATCTGTGCAAATTTCCATTTGAAATGAAATAGAAAGCTGTGAAAACGACCCAACATGTTTTCAGCTTGAATCAATATTTTATGTGGTTGAAATACTGTCAGCTTTAATGATGCTGATAAAGATAGCACCTCTACAGACAGGTTGTAACGGTGGTCCTCCTCCTCTTCAACCGAAAAGGAGGAGTAGTGATGGAACCAAGGCGCAGCGGGTTGTGAACACAATTTATTTACAGAAAGACGAAAACACGAACTTGACTATAAACTATAAACTGAGGGGCAGTTCTGAATAAATAGCCGCTCTGGGCTGAGCGACAGCTCATGACTGGCTGACGGCTCTGGACGCTCATGGCTGGCTGACGGCTCTGGACGCTCATGGCTGGCTGACGGCTCTGGACGCTCATGGCTGGGTGACGGCTCTGGACGCTCATGGCTGGGTGACGGCTCTGGACGCTCATGGCTGGCTGACGGCTCTGGACGCTCATGGCTGGCTGACGGCTCTGGATGCTCATGGCTGGCTGACGGCTCTGGATGCTCATGGCTGGCTGACGGCTCTGGACGCTCATGGCTGGCTGACGGCTCTGGACGCTCATGGCTCACGGACGGCTCTGGCAGATCCTGTCTGGTTGGCGGCTCTGGCAGATCCTGTCTGGTTGGCGGCTCTGGCAGATCCTGTCTGGTTGGCGGCTCTGGCAGATCCTGTCTGGTTGGCGGCTCTGGCAGATCCTGACTGACGACTGGCTCTAGCGGCTCCTGACTGACTATCGGCTCTGACGGCTCGGGACAGACGGGCGGCTCTAATGGCTCGGGACAGACGGATGGCTCAGACGGCGCTGGGGAGACGGATGGCTCAGATGGCGCTGCGGAGACGGATGGCTCAGATGGCGCTGCGGAGACGGATGGCTCAGACTGCTCCTGTCTGGCGGAAGGCTTTGGCTGCTCCTGTCTGGCGGAAGGCTCTGTAGGCTCATGGCAGACGGGCAGCTTTGCAGGCTCATGGCAGACAGGCAGTTCATGCGCCGTTGGGCAGACGGCAGACTCTGGCCGGCTGAGACGCACTGTAGGCCTGGGGCGTGGTGCCGGAACTGGAGGCACCGGACTGGGGACACGCACTTCAAGCCTAGTGCGGGGAGCAGGGACAGGGCACACTGGACTCAAAGCGTGCTATATTCCTGGTGCGTGGTACCGGCACTGGTGGCACCGGGCTGAGTGCACGCACATCAGGACGAGTACGGGGAGAAGGAACAGTGTGTACAGGGCTCTGGAGACGCACAGGTGGCTTAGTGCCGGAACTGGAGGCACCGGGCTGGAGCGTGGAGGAGGAACAGGGCTCTGGAAACGCACTGGAAGCCTGGTGCGTGGTGTAGGCACTGGTGGTACTGGGCTGGGGCGGGGAGGTAGTGCCGGAAATACCAGACCGTGCAGGCGTACTGGCTCCCCGTCGCCCGACCAGTGCGGGGAGGTGGAATAACCCGCACCGGGCTATGTAGGCAAACCGGGGACACCATGCGTAAGGCTGGTGCCATGTAAGCCGGCCCAAGGAGACGTACTGGTGGCCAGATATGTAGGGCCGGCTTCATGACATTTGGCTCAATGCCCAATCTAGCCCTACCAGTGCGGGTAGGTGGAATAACCCGCACTGGGCTATGCACACGTACAGGGGACACCGTGCGCTCTACTGCGTAACACGGTGTCTGCCCGTACTCCCTCTCTCCACGGTTAGCCTGGTAAGTGGGCGCAGGTCTCCTACCTGCCCTTGGCCCACTACCTCTTAGCCCCCCCCCAATAAATTTTTGGGTGGTACTCACAGGCTTTTCGGGCTTCCGTGCTAGAAATGTCCCCTCATTACTCCGGTTCCCTTCTCCGGTTGCCTCTGCTCTCCTCAGTGCCTCCAGCTGTTCCCATGGGAGGCGATCCCTTCCAGCCAGGATCTCCTTCCATGTGTAGCAACCTTTACCGTCCAATACATCGTCCCAAGTCCATTCCTCCTTCTTGCGCTGTCCCTTACTCCGTTTACACCGCTGCTTGATTCTGGATTGGTGGGTGGTTCTGTAACGGTGGTCCTCCTCCTCTTCAACCGAAAAGGAGGAGTAGTGATGGAACCAAGGCGCAGCGGGTTGTGAACACATAATTTATTTACAGAAAGACGAAAACATGAACTTGACTATAAACTAACAAAACAACAAATGGTGTAGACAGACCTGGACGACGAACTCACATAAACACGAAGAACGCACGAACAGGGAAAATAGCCTACACATAAATGACGATGAACAAACAAACCGAACAGTCCCATATGGTGCGACAAACACTGACACAGGAGACAACCACCCACAACGAACACTGTGAAACAACCTACCTAAATATGACTCTTAATTAGAGGAACGCCAAACACCTGCCTCTAATTAAGAGCCATACCAGGCAACCCCTAAACCAACATAGAAACAGAAAACATAGAATGCCCACCCAAACTCACGTCCTGACCAACTAACACATACAACAAACTAACAGAAATAGGTCAGGAACGTGACACAGGTTGTCTAACTGCGCATTCACATTCTGAAATCATATTTTCCACTCCTGTTCCCAAGTCAAAATGTTGCCTAAATTTGGTGTATAATTTTACTGCAAGAAATGCAATTCTACAAGAGTTCATATTAAGGCTATGTAAGAGTTTATAGACCTACAGTCAGTGTCAGTAGGCTATAGTTCCCTTGACGTGCCATAGGCCTTTTTGAAGTCCCCTTCTTGTGACTGTCGAATTTGCAAAGCACCGCACAATCACTGTTATCATCCTCTTTTAGTGCTCACCAAATCTTTCCCAAACATGACTTTTCTGGGGCCTCAATTTTATTTAATTTCAGCTCTCCGTTTTGCAGCTTTTCTCTTATTGAATTAAACTCAGACATTGTCATTTTTGCCTCTGTGGATCACAGTTACATTTTTCTGCCCATTCCCAAAAGCATTTTGCGATTAGCGTGTTGGCTATTTGCCGCACATACAGTTAGGCCCTAAAGCTTAGGCACTAATACCAGATAGAATAAAATAGTAAAAGAAAAACCTCAATGTAGCCTATAGATATATACTGTAAAGTGCACACGAATTATACATTTATGGATTTTTTTTAAGGTATGTTGTTTCCTCTTTTTTCAACCAGCCTGACACACACCCGCCCCTTCATCCAGACAATATTTTATGAGCTTAAAAGTGCCTGCCCGCAGATATAACCTGTACATCACTAGTAGACACCCTTTTCTCAATATAAGTCAAGTGTTCACATTCAACCTGATTCAGGAAGTCAAGTCAACACATGTGTAATGATGACTATCAGGTCAGACCTGGTATGAGTGCCCCACCATCTGTGTCTGTGATTACAGTTCATAAGAGAGGAAGTTAGTTACAGAGAACAGCCCTAGAGGCATCATTTAAAGGGCACCACACTCACTTTACATTTATATCTATTTGACAGCAAGGTTTACTCACAGGTTAACATATTCATTTATACTGAAAACATATATATATATATATATATATAAACGCAACATGCACCAATTTCAAGATTTTACTGAGTTAAAGTTTATATAAGGAAATCAGTCAATTGAAATAAATTCATTAGGCCCTAATCTATGGAGTTCACATGACTGGGAATACAGATATGCATCTGTTGGTCACAGACACCTTTTAAAAAAAGGAGTGGATCAGTATCTGGTGTGACCACCATTTGCCTCATGCAGCGTGACACCTCTCCTTCGCATAGAGTTGATCAGGCTGTTGATTGTGGCCTGTCGAATGTTGTCCCACTCTTCAATGGCTGTGCGAAGTTGCTGGATATTGGCGGGATCTGCAACACATTGTTGTACACGTCGTTTCAGAGCATCCCAAGCAGGCTCAATGGGAGACATGTCTGGTGAATATGCAGGCCATGAAAGAACTGGGAACTGGGAAAATTTTCAGCTTCCAGGAATTGTGGACAGATCCTTGCAACATGGGGCTGTGCATTATCATGCTGAAACAAGTGATGGCGGCGGATGAATGGCATGACAATGGGCCTCAGGATCTCGTCACGGTATCTTGTGCAATCAAATTGCCATCAATAAAATGCAATTGTGTTCGTTGTCTGTAGCTTATGCCTGCCCATACTGTACCATAACCCCACCGCCACCATGGAGCACTCTGTTCACAACGTTGACATCATCAAACCACTCGATCGATGCCACACAGGCTGTCTGCCATCTGCCCGGTACAGTTGAAAGCGGGATGTATCTGTGAAGAGCACACTTCTCCAGCATGCCAGTGGCCATTGAAGGTGAGCATTTTCCCACTGAAGTCGGTTACAATTTCAGAATTGCACTTAGGTCAAGACCCTGGTGAGGACGACGAGCACTCAGAGCAGCTTCCCTGAGACGGCTTCTGACATCAGAAATTCCTCGGCTTTGCAAACCCACAGAATTATCAGCTGTCTCAGACAGTCTCAGACCATCCTGCAGGTGAAGAAGCTGGATGTGGAGATCTTGGGCTGGCGTGGTTACACGTGGTCTGCGGTTGTAAGGCCGGTTGGACGTACTTCCAAATATTCTAAGACAACGTTGGAGGTGGTCTATGGTCAAGAAATGAACATTACATTTTCTGCCAACAACTCTGGTGGACAATCCTGCAGTCAGCATACAAATAACACCCTCCCTCAGAACTTGAGACATCCGTTGCATTGTGCTGTGTGACAAAACTGCACATTTTAGAGTGGACTTTTATTGTCCCAAGCACAAGGTGCACCTGTGTAATGATCATGCTGTTTAATCAGGTTCTTGATATGCCACACCTGTCAGGTGGATGTATTATATTATTTCAGCTCATGAAACATGGGATTAACACTTTACATGTTGCCTTTATATTTTTGTTCAGTATAAGTTAGATGACTGAAATGCTCTGATTACGAGTTATATTCTTCCCTTTGAAAAATATGTAAGTTAGTTAGTTTTCTAGTTTGTTTTTTTGGTTATGTATTTACCACTGTAGTCTTCCAGCATGGTACAAAATGCTGAATTACAGTACTTAAAAACGAAACATAATGCACCCTGTCTTCACAATCATACTAAATAAACCTCCTTGTTACCAAGTGCTTTGATATTCTACACAACCAGTGGATGTTCTAAATCGTCCTTACAGTTGTAGAAGACTATTATTCAAGGTTGGATAAAGGTCGTTATGGGATGATCCATCATCTTTACCTGGAGCCTTAAGAATAGTATCATTTTTATTATATGAATCACAATTAAATGCACCAAGGCATAGATATGAGAAAAGAGCAATATAGTGAGCTCCCTGTGGGTGAATTTTGTTCATGCATGAATGACCTTATGGTGGTGTAGTGTATGAAAAGATAGAAAGGTCAGAGATGTCATCGCTTGCTGGGTTGAAGAGAAATGTGAAGGAAAATAACTTTGTTTTAGAACTTGCCTCATGCTGAGAGGGCGGGGGTGAGAGAAAAGAAGAGAGCGAAAATGAGAAAGAGATTCAGTGGAGTGTAAGGAAACTAAAAGGCATCACACATTACACTGTCATCCTTATGGCTGTCAGTTGACTTCTACCTTTGTATGATAAAAATGAGATGAAAGGTGATAGCTTTCTTTTACTAAGATTTGAATTCCAGACATTGTCCCCTCATCGTACAAATTATCAGTTGCCACATAATGTTCTGTTCAAATGTGTGAGAAATAATAAATAATAATTGTAAGAACACAGTAAGAAAGCAGTTGTTGTTCATAAACTATAATAAAGTAGTAGGTGATAATTGACCAAAACATCATGCACTAACAACAGTTAAGCCTCCAGAAACATGGCATGCTTTGAAAGATATTCAGTTATTATATTTTATTCCTGCATATTTTACATTTGCTTCATCAGGACTTTCAGTGTGTAACATAAGTGTTTTGATTGATGTGTTAAAATAAACATATATTTTATTCTTCATTCAGTGTACCAATCAAGTCACTAACAGATGCCATTGTAATTGTAGTACGATGGTGGCATGTGGATACAGTGATTTATATGTGATAGTTTGACATTCCAAATATCTAATCATCATTGCCTGGTTTCATAACGATATGCCAATATTCTCATGGGGCCGATTCCAATTTAGGAATTTACGCCTATGCACTAAAATAATCTCAATTAGCAGATTATTCAATGGGATTTTATTGAATCAAATGTTCTTGTATCACTATTCCAGTCATGGTTGATTTAGTCTCTGAACTACCGAAACATAAACATTATTTGCCCTTTTGTGTATTCCAAACACCAAAAAATGACTTGTTTTTGGCATTGTACTCAATGTTCTAGCATTGGGAGAAGTCCCATTTTTGATATGCTCACCTCCACCACACCTTCATTTATTCCACCTCCAACCAAAATGAATAGCAGGTGAATAGCACTCTATTCTCATGCTTAAATTCGTCAGAATACGCATAGAGAGAAAAGTACATAACAAGGGAATTACATTCCATTTACACATGCTTAACTCAGGTCAGAATCGGGCCCATAGTGAAGACTGGTGAACTGGGTTAGTCTGTTAAAGCTCAATAAATCAGGAAATCACAATGCTAATATCATAGCAAAACGTGGTTGACTTAAAGCCAACATTCCACTTTGCTCTATATGTAAATGGTCAGTGTTATCCCCACAATAACCATACAAATGAAAAGAAGACAAACTAAGGTTATGTAGTGCATTGCATTTGAAAAAAGAGAATATTCAATGATTGACTGTTACTGGAATGAATACAGATCAAATTAATGTCGGAGAGACAGACCGCAAGGTTTATACAAATCTCAGCTGTTAAAAGCTAAATGTTAGACTAAAACAAATGTGAGATAATGTCTAGTGGAGATAAAGTTTATAAATTACCTGGCTGGGCTGATGAGACAGTGGATTGAGCTGTCAGATGGAACAGAGTAAATAGACATTTTAATGTCATAGATTGTGCTGGTGGTAACTTGTGGAATAGACACCTGCTGGAATGCAGTTTCAACCAATCAGCATTCAGGATTTGAACCAACAATTGTGTCACTTACTTTATTAGATCTCCACTCCCCCAAAATAGAGGGTGAATAACATGCTATTCTCATGCTTAAATTCAAGGTCAGAATACGCATAGAGAGAATACGCATAGAGAGAATACGCATAGAGAGAAAAGTGAATAAAAAAGGAATTATGTTACATTTACGCGCACTTAACTCAGGTCGGAATTCCCTCTGAACTTGTGGCATATTCCGTACCAAACAAATTTCTCTTCACATCTGTAAAATACCAACAACTGGGAACATAACGGCAGTATGGACATAACAGGCTGAAAACAGGACAGCAGCGCTCCGCCTCTTACTATTTATTGATGAAACAACAATTTCACGGAGAGCCACCCCTTACATCAAGGAGAACGCTCCCATCTTGGCTGACAGACAATCCTGTTAGGAATGTGAAACCTGCCTGGTGTACAAGGCATCACACAAGCAAGGTTATTCAAGGACACTATCTGTACTGTAATGCATCAACTAACGAACAGAACAGCCCTGTAGGTGGGCCTAAAATAATCTCAATTAGCAGATTATTCATTGGGATTTTATTGAATCAAATGTTCTTGTATCACTATTCCAGTCATGGTTGATTTAGTCTCTGAACTACCGAAACACAAACATTATTTGCCCTTTTGTGTATTTCAAACACCAAAAAATGACTTGTTTTTGGCATTGTACTCAATGTTCTAGCATTGGGAGAAGTCCCATTTTTGGCCAAATCAGCTGGCTGTTTGTGTTTTCAGCTGTCAGATTGCATTTGGTGTGGTGTAACTTCTGGGGTTGCTTTCACAGACAGTGCACAAAGAGGCTCTGTGATTGGTGGAGCCGGCTGTTCTCCAGGGCGGTTATGTCATCCCTGTTAAAAGGAACATTTTCCATTGGGCAATGTCATAGTTGGGGGTTGGGTCTATGAAACCTTCTAGCTTGTTGTCATGTTGTGTCCTGCCTCCACGACACCGCCGACTCACATTGGTGCACTAGCAAGTATTACACCATTATGTATGGACATGCACCATTAACTAGATTGAATTTGCAATTCACGCTATGTTGCGGCTCTTCACAAAATATATTAAGTTTCAATTTGTGGCACATTTGGTCAGTGGTGACCTGTCATTTTGAACTCCACCTGCCTGTTTTGCATGTTATTTTGGCATTAATACATGTCAGATATCATCAGTTGGCAAACAATGTAAAACATTGAGTTAATAAAGCTGCATACATTTGCTTTCTTGAGTAAGGCAGCTACAAAATGCAGGTGTTTCAGTCTAGCTCAGTGCTTTCTGTGGTGGTGGGACAGCCAGCGGAAAATACGGAGCATAGGAGTTTGGTAATGTTCTCTAGTTGCACCGTGATTGGCTCAGTGTTTTGTCACTCATGGGGACACTACGTCGCCGCAAAATGGGAGAACTCAAAAATTCAAGTCCCTTGGGTGCTGCCATAGAATTACATTAGATGTGCCGATCCAAGAAAGCTCAAAGTCAGATAAAATTATGCCAAATCATGTTATATCTACCGTAGCTTTGATTGGACTGACCATGTCAACATTATACTTTCAAAATCTTAGTTAGCAGTCATCATCATGAATCAAGTCGTCAATCTACTGGAAAATCATTTTCAATCCTTGTCATATGAAGATAAATTATGATAAATTATAGATAAAATGTATCGTTGCTCATCGGCCATTGGACATAAACATTATACAAGTTGGAAATCGCAAATTCCACAATGATTGGTTTGGAAGGAATCCGTGGCTAACTGCAAGCATTGCAAAGTAATCACTAGTGTGCTATTCAGTGGAGTGGGTGTGTGGTCCAAGTCTGGGTTTAAGGTTTTTTTCCAAGCTTAAAAGGATAAACATTCAACATTGGCCATGCTGTCAATCCAGCATGACTTCTGCCGTGTTCAAAACAACTGGAAACACAGAACTGGGAAATCTCAGACTTCAGTTAGGTCAAGACAACTAGGAACTCTGAAAAAAATAAGCTTTGCACGGTCATCCAACTCGGAAATCCAAGTTGGGAACTCTGGCCTCTTTTTAGAGTTCTGACCTGAAGATCACTGCATTCATGATTCAATCTTGTTTTTTTTATGAGTTCTAAGTTGTGTTGAAAGCACCATAAATCCAGAGAATGCCAGACTTTGATGACAAAATTTGACCACAAAGGACCGCGCGCCAACTTCCTGTTTAAGTGAGCACAGAACAAAAAGGTAGGTAAAAAAAGGTGTATGCTGCTGCATAAATTATGTGATGTGCCAGGGAGATATGTATACTGTAGCTAAGAAAGTTGTGTAGTAAGCTGTTAATAGGCCATGTGCCTCACCCTAATCATTTGGTCCCTTTTTCCTGTACATGTAGCCTATAGCCTGTTTTAGAGAAATGTAATCATCAAATATTGTAAGAGCTTTCATTGTCTGCTTATATACCCCCTTTATTTATCATATGGTTCTGACTTGGTGTACAGGGAGAATACTGTAAGAGCGGCCCATGTTCTGAATTCTGTCGGTGTACGTTTCAAAAGTGCTGAACAAATAGTTATATTGACTATGTCTGTCCTAGCTCACTCATGTCTTAATCGAAATTACAGCTTGCCTCTTATCCGCTCGTCGTCCATTTATGCCATAGTTTGTACATCTAATTTGTCAGTAGAAGCCACATTTGTTTAAGCAAGTCAACCATATCAAAAAAGTTTTTTTTTTAAAGGCAGTAAATTAGGCTGAATTAACTGTTTCGCTGCCAGACAAGGCACCGCTGATAACCAGGTGTAGCAGATGTAAGGTGTTGGGACTGTTGTTTGGGACTCTGCTGCAAGGACAGCTTTATGTAGGCCCTAACAGTTTGTGGGCACCGTTTGTCACCCTTCTAGTGCAATTCATGTATTGTTTAGTGTTGTGTTGGGGCTTTTCTGGCATGCATCAACATTTTTGGGGGTTCGTCCCACTAAGATTTACACGCTAAAATTGCCAGGGCATAGGGCATATTGTTTATGGTCAATTGGCATTAATGATTAAGTTATTTACGCTGTTTTTACACTTTTTGCGAAAGCATTGTGGTTGTTGCTGACATTGTGAAAACTATAGAGCTAATGCTGAAAAAAACGAAAATATTTTAAACCCGCAAATTTTCCATTTAGTGAAATTAAACACTGTACTGGTAAACCCAGTAAAGACTGCACAATTACTGTAGTAAAAAAACGGTGTTATTTTGGATGCAGTATTTGCTGGATACTGCACTCTAACTACTGTTATACTGCAGTGTACTGCAGTTATACTGCACTCTGACTGTAATCTTTTTTTGTAAGGGAACACCGAACAAAAATATAAATGCAACATATAAAGTGTTGGTCCCATGTTTCATTAGGTGAAATAAAATATCTCATAAATGTTCCACACAGAAAAAAAACGTATTTCTCTCAAATTTGATTACATCCCTATTAGTGAGGATTTCTCTTTTTCCAAAATAATCCATCCACCTGACAGGTGTGGCAAAACAAGAAGCTTATTTAACAGCTTGATCATTACACCGGTGCACCTCCACTAGAGCTATTGCCAGAGAATGGATGTACTGAAACAAAGTTGAATGTTTCCCAGTTCTTTCATGGCCTGCATACTCACCAGACATGTCACCCATTGAGCATGCTTGGGATGCTCTGGATCGACGTGAACGACAGAGCGTTT